>NW_007729881.1:123763-149311 GCF_000696425.1 Galeopterus variegatus
ACCGGCCACGGGATCGCAACCCTCGGTGTTGCCCCCGCCCCTCGCTCAGCCAGTGAGCGGCCGGTCTGCATGTGGGATCCGAACCCTCGGCGAGAGCGCCACCATGCTTCCCAAGCGGTGCACTATAGCAGTGCGCCACCGGGCCGGCCCTCAAGGAATTTTCTGATTTCCTGCTTTATCTCTTCTTTGACCCATTGGTCGTCCAGAAACATGTTTAATTTCCACGAATTTGTGTAGTTTTCAACATTTTGTTGTTAATTTCTAATTTTATTCCACTGTGGTCTGAAAATATAGTTGATATGATTTCAATCTTTTAAATTTATTGAGTCTTAATTTGTGGCCTAACATGTGGTCTATCCTGGAGAATGATCCTTGTACTAAGAAGAATGTATATTCTGTCATTGAATGAAATGTTCTGTATATTTCTGTCAGTCCATTTGGTCTAAAGTGCTGTTTAAAATCCAGCATTTCAATCCTAATTCTTTGTCTATATTATCTTTCAAATGTTGAGATCAGCATGTTAAAGTTCCTAACTATTACCGTGTTGGTCTCTCTCTCTCTCCTTTAAATTCAATAATAGTTGCTTTACATATTTGGATGCTCTGGTTTGCAGTCTATATCTTTTAAGTGGGGAATTTAATCTAGTTAATTTCAGGGTTGTTATTGAAAGGTTATTTTCTTATTCCTGCCATTTTATTACTTTCTTCATGGTTACTTTATATTTCTTCTGTTCTTTTTTCCCCTTTTCCAGTCTATATCTTTTAAGTGGGGAATTTAATCTAGTTAATTTCAGGGTTGTTATTGAAAGGTATTTTCTTATTCCTGCCATTTTATTACTTTCTTCATGGTTACTTTATATTTCTTCTGTTCTTTTTTCCCCTTTTCATTGTTATCTTTGCTGTTGGGTATTTTTTTATAGTGATAAAATACATTTTCTTTCTCTTTCTCATTTGTGTATCTATTCTACTGGTGAATTTTATTCTTTCTCATGTCTTTATGGTGACATATATCTCTCTTTTGATTCTGGATGTAGGACTGCCTCGATGATTTGTTGACGGGCCAATTTTTTGGTGGTGAATTCCCACAATTTTTGTTTGTCTGGGAAAGATACTATTTCTCCTTCATTTCAGAAGGGAAGCTTTGCTGCATATAGTAATCTTGGCTGGCAGGTTTTTTTTCTTTTAACACTTTGAATATGCCATTCCACTGTCTCCTGGCTGTATGATTTCTTTCAGAAGTCTTCTGTTAGACTGATAGGTGATTTGGCACTTTTCTCTTGCTCTTTTTAGGATTCTTTGTCTTTTGATAATTTGACTATAATATGTCTTGGGGAGGTCCTTTTTTGGTTGAATCTGTTCGGGGATCTTTTAGCTTCTTGAATCTTTAAGACTGTATTTCTCCCAATATTTGGGATGTTTTTAGCTATTATTTTATTAAGTAGGCTTTCAATGTCTTTTCCTTTCTCTTCCTTTTCTAGCATACCCATAATACAGATGTTTGTATGCTTGAGGATATTGGAAAGATTTTGTAGGTTTTCTTCATTTTTAAAAATTAATTCAAAAAGCCTCTCTTCTGGTTCGGAGATTCTTCCACTTGTTCTAGCTTGCTTATGCTCTTGGTTGTCTTTTTTATTTCTTTGAATGAATTCTTCAGTTCCAAGATTTCTGCTTGATTTTAAAAATTGTTTCTTTTTGTCGAATTTCTCATACATGTCCTCTAATTTCTTTTTGACTTCATTATGATTTCTATCTATTTTTTTATCCATCACTTTGAGTTTCCTTAGTATTGGGATTCCTCTTCAGGCAATTCATCAACTTTGTGTTGTTTTGGGGTATGGTACTGGAGAATTAGTCTTCTTTTGGGGAGTCATGTTACCCGGTTTTCATGCTTCTCATATCTCTGTGTTGAAGTCTGGACATCTGGTGGTGTAGTCACTTCTTTAAATTCTAGGAGTGGCTTTTGAAGGGGGAGACTCTTTCCTGTAGAAGTATTCTATATTGACAACTGGGTTGGGTGTTTTAAGTTTGGATCTGGGTGAATGTGGTAGTGCTGCCTTCACGTGACTTCTTCAACTGTATTCCATCTTAGAGTTGTCTGTGGGTGCTTTTGTGGCCTAGATGTTGGAGTCCTAAACTGTTTCTTGTTGGGGTGGGTGAGCAGCTGTCAGTCAGTGAGCAGAGGTATATTGTTGCAGCAGGTCCTGACAGCTCTCTAGAGGGCACCTGGCTCAGCAGTTGAGACTGGAACAAGCCTATGTGGATGCTACAGGACCTAGTGGCTTTCTAGAGGCATGCTGTAGGGAGAAAAAGCTGCTACCCAATCAGCTGTTGGTTTGGGAGTAGGTGTTACACAGCTATCATGGGGCCTGGCATCTCTGAAGACAGCTGCATGATCAGCCGGTGGGCCTGATGCAAGCCTACAAAGGTGCAGCCAAGCCCACCAGTTCTGAAGAGGCCTGCCTCGGGGTGTCAAAGCCCCTGCCTAGTTCACTGTTGATCAGTGAGCAGGTGTACACTGTTGCAGCAGGTTCTGGCAGCTCTGTAGAGGGCCACTGGAGTTAGCCCCATGTTATTTATAAATTAGCAGATAGCTGGAGGTTAATTGTTGAATGTTGGGTTCATCTTAATACAATTTCATTTTCCCTGAGATCTTGGCTTCTCAAGTCTTACTTTTCTTGTTGAATTACAAGTTTTTATCTTCAGTCCTGTGATGCTACAGAAACTTCTGCTCAGCTTTTCATCCTCATAGAAACCCCTTTCTTCTCAATTCTCATATTCTAGGCCCTCTGCTACTAACAAATCAGGAAAAACATTCAGAGGAAAAGTGGAGCAGAATGTTGGGCTTATTTCAGTTCTCTTCTTGGCTCTTGAAGAGCTTCACTTCTCAGGTTCTGGATGTCATGATAGTTTCTAATATTTTCAGACAGTTGTCATTTTAATTTTATCCAACTTTTCTAGTTTTTCTTATAGGGAAGTTTGATTTGGTACTAGCTTGTCCATAAAAGCTGGTAATGAAAATATTTTTATATTAATTTTGAACATAGGCATTTTCTTAAATTCTCTTGTCTGTAATTGCTTTTAGGTTGCATCTAACATGCTTTCAAACTGTACAATCAAATCATTTTTAAATAAAAGATACTTCTCATTTTAGAATTTTGTATTTCTTATTTTGCCTAGTCTAATTGGATAGGCTAGTGCCTTCAGAAAAAATATATCCCACCTGTCTAATAGGGTTGTTGTGAGAATTAAATTGAGTTAAAGCATGTGAAGTGCCTAAAAGAGGAGGAGGGGGATGATGATGATATTGATGGTAATTATGATGATGATAATGGTGGTGGTGATGATGATGGTGATGTATAATCTTGTCTTGTTTTTGACTGTAATGTGGATGATCCTAAGTTTTCCCCACTAAGCATCATGTTGGTCATACTGAAGATACAAAGATATAGTTATCTATTCCTTTTATGTTGAGTTATATTTTAATCTAGAATCAAAAATGAATTTTATCAAATGTCTTTGCAGCATCTATGTAGAAGATTATATGTTTTTTCTTTTTGATTTACTAATATGGTAAGTTACATTAATATATTTTCTCATATTGAATCAGAATTGTCAGGAACCCCATTTAATCATTGTGTGGTATTTTGTTAATATGAAACTAGATTTTGTTTGTTAATAGTTTATTTAAACTCTTTTTGTATTAATATTCACAACTAAAATTGACCTGTAGTTTTCATTTCTGGGCTACCCATTTCAGGTTTTGGTGGTGGTGTTATAATTTTTTCATAACAAATATTTTGTAAATTGTTCTTTTTTCATGCTTTTATACAGTTATATTATTGGTTCCTAAAACTGGGTCTGGTACTCTTCATTTATTTGTGGAGTAGTCTTTAGAAATTTTTTGTTTAGATATTATGACTTTTTTGAGGTCAGTTTTGGTAACCTGTTTTCCTAGAAGATAGTCTATATCCTGGGTCTGGTACTCTTCATTTATTTGTGGAGTAGTCTTTAGAAATTTTTTGTTTAGATATTCTGACTTTTTTGAGGTCAGTTTTGGTAACCTGTTTTCCTAGAAGATAGTCTATATCATTCCAGATTCCAAGTTTATTTACATAAAGTTGACCCAATTGGTCTTCATGCAGAAGTGATGTGCAAAGTGTTTTAAAATTAGTTGGCATGGACATTGGTGAGTCATAACAGATGCCACAATCAACCACAATATATGCCCACCATAAATAACTAGTATGGCCAGAATAGTGCCTGTTGGTAAAATATCAGTCACTATAGCTGTATTTATTCTCTGTGTATAGGATTTTCCCATTTTCCCTTCTTATGTTTTTATGCCGTCTTTTTATTCTTGATTAGGTAAGCTAATGATTTATCTATTTCATTCTTTTAAACAATATGCTCTTAGATTTATTTGTTATCATACAAGTTTTTCTGTTTTATAATGAACGAATATCTGTTTTTGCCTTTATTATCTCATTTTGTTTTCATCAGGTTTATTTCATTTTTCCCTAACTCCTTTTCACCTGGCTGGTATGAGGATCCAAACTCATGACCTTGGTGTTATAAGGTTGAACTCTAACCAACTGAGCTAACTAGTTAGTCCCTCCCTAACTTTTTGAATTGAGTACCTAGTTTATTTCTTTTCTTGCATTCTTATTTATTATAATTATAAATATTTAAAATCATATAATTTCCCCTGGGCACTTCTTTAGTTATGACCAATAGGTTGGGTATATTATGTTCTTTACTCTGTTTTTCTGGATAATCTGCAAATTAGTTTTGATGTTTGTATGTATAGACATTTTCTTTTTTGCCACTTTTGTTTAGTATTTTCTACTTCCTTGCGTTAACCCCAAAGAATGCTGTCTATACTAATTATATATTTTGTAATTTATTAGATTTATTTTTTGGTTTGTGGTTAATTTAATGAATCATGGGTATTTCCGTGCACACTAAAAAATTGTATTCTTTTTTTGGATAGAATTCAAAATTCATTTATTAGTTTAACTTATCAGGTTGTTTATGTCATTTCTGTTTATACTTAATTTTGAATTAAAGTCTCCTAATATAGGGCCAGCCCGTGGCTCACTTGGGAGAGTGTGGTGCTAATAACATCAAGGCCAAGGGTTCGGATCCCTATATAGCGATGTCCTGTTTGCTCACTTGGGAGAGAGTGGTGCTGACAACACCAAGTCAAGGGTTAAGATCCCCTTACCGATCATCTTTTAAAAAAAAAGAAAGTCTCCTAATATAAATGTGATTTTGTCTAAATTTCACAGCACTTTATGTAATTTTTGCTTTTTTTGGTGCTGTAACCAAGTTCACAGGTATGTGTAACTGTCAGGTCTTCATTGTAGGTAGTATACTTTAACATTATAAAGCAACTTTCTTTTTCTCATTTAATGCTCTTTGCCTTGAATTTGACCCTCATCTGATGGTTAGATTACAACCCCAACCCTGTTTTTCATTTGTTTGTCATTGTCTTGTGTGCATTAGCCTAGATGCTTACTTTTTTTTTGAATCTGGAATCTAGTTTATTTTAGCAAATTGTATGTTTTTCCACTTAACATTTCTACATTAGCAACAATGTATTTACTTACTCCAACATTTACTTATAAGAAAGGCAAACAGGAAATAACAACTCATGCTCCGAATATTAAAAAATATATTTAAACATTTGATCAAGAAGATTTTATGTTCTCATTTTTGGTAACACAGGCAACACCAGAAATCACAGATTCAATATATTTCTATACTTCCCTTTCAGTCAAAAGCCAAGTGGTGTAGAGAACTTGTGCTTACTGTTAAGGGAATGCAACGCTCTAGGCCAGTGAAAAATATGTGTAAATTGATCAATGTGAAAAGTGGCCCAAAGGAGCTCTCAATCTTCAGAATCTAATGAGATTACATTGGTTTTGGCTTATTCCCAAAGCTAAAATGTCTCTGTGTTTATAGTTGGAGATAAAGTGTTAGTAGAATCGTTTTTATAAAAAAGATTAATTATTATAGCTATAACTGAAATCTCCAGGCAGGAGGATTTACAATTCAGTCAGTGCTATACTGCCTCCTTTTTACTTATAGCATCTGACCAGCATCCTGCTTCTGATGCTTTCTACCGATATAAAAATCTTTCCAACTGTTTAGATAAAGCAAGGGGAAGAAAAAGCCAAAGCTGACCATAAAAAAAGAACAGTGTTCAGGGTAGAGGGAGCAAAGAGGACAAGTATAGATTACACAGTTTAGGTAAGTCAAGGATTATTGCAAAAATTAAAATGACTGAGGGAAGGGGCAGGCACCAAGAACAGCACCTAAAGCTAACAAATGCCTAAACTGATTTATTTATATTCCCTCCCCACAATGTTCATAGGGGAGAACAACAATGTAATTTTAAAAGCGTAAAAACTAAAATGCACACTGACCTTAGAAAAGAAGATTTTGAATTTCATCATGATACCCTTTTTTCCTATAAAATTTACTTTTTTGCTTTGAAAGACTTCTTCATGGTGGATTTGCCCTTGCCAGGCAGTTTCACTTCTTTTCTCGCACTGGTTGCAGGCTTCTTTGAAGAGCCACTTCTAGGCTTCTTAATGACTGAAGGTGAGGGCCTGGCTTTCTTGGCAGGAATTTTGGCCTTAGGAGGGGCTTCCTTGGGCAGGGACTTAGCTTTCCCTCGCTGGGCAGCTGGGACTTTAGGTGCAGGCTTGGACCCTCTCTGTTTCAGGGATGCAGGTTTCCCTGGGGACTTGGCTGGGGTTTACTTCTGCAACCTTCTCTTAGGGGGTGGCTCTTCATCCTCAGAATCTTTTTCTGATGACTCATCTTTATTGTCATCTTCATCTTTAGAATCATTTGGCTCTTTCTATGGTTCTTTCATTTGGTTCTATGTTTGGAAATAGAACTCTGGGGCTGGGGTGATAGGGAAACAGAGCTAGAAGGTGCCACTGAATCCTTTACAAGAAATCTGTTCCACCCACCCATTCGTCTCACATTTCTGTAAGGTTTTCTTCAGCAAATGCATTTGATAGTTAGAATTGGTCCCTGGGTGGTTCTCTAGTACTTCTACAAAGCAGTGGTGGAGCAGGCCTTTAGCTCATTCATGGCAGCAATGGCAGACAAGATTGCATATTCCATCAAGCTTCCACCAAGCAGGGGTTTCTCCCCTGATTTCTTCAGCTGGAATGTCCCCGAAGCACCTTTGCCGGTTATCTGTTCTAACTGGCCTCTTTCTACTGCTCTCTACAGAGCATTCTTCAACAGCTGAGGCCTGCTGTCCACTCAAAGCTTAGGATGATACTGAGGCACATATTTCCTGATGAGACTGTAGGAAGCTTTTTTAGGTTCACAAAGGCGAGTGAAGGCCAGTGGGAGGACATCCTGCAATTTTACTTGTGGTTCTGGATCCACTGCAGAGCTCCTCTTCTTTCTGTTTCTGGATTTCTGAAGGTTTTTGTTGATTTTTGGACCACAACAAAACTTCCAGAAGCACTTTTTCCTTTTATCTGTTTGATGATTCCTCTATTTAATTCTCTTTTTAGTTCTTCAGCTCCGAAGAAGGATACTTATGGATGATATATTTTCAAATAGCAACCACTGATGCACCACCCTTCTGGAAGCAAGCCTTAATGGCCTCAGTATGAATTGCATCCATCTTGGGACTTGGGGTGTTTATTTCTAGGCTTTGGCTAGCTGGCTGGCAGAAAGGATAGCTGAGGAAGTTATTGTTTTTTTCACTTTCTTCTCCTTTTCTTTAGATTGATCTTTCTCATCCTTTTTGTTTTTCTCAGAAGACTTGTTTTCTTCCTTCTCTTCATTCTCAGGTTTCCCCTCTGGCTGCTCTGTCTCACTAGATGTTGCAGGTGGAGTTTCATTCTCTTGTTCTTCTACAGTAGAGACAGATTCCTCTGAACTTACATCTGGTTCTGGCTTTTCTTCCTCCCCTTCAGCAAGCTTGCTTTTGGGAGGAGTTTCCTGGGGAAGAATTCACAGCTCCATGAGTTGGCATGGTGCTGTCTTCTACCTTCTTGCCTAATTTGACCATGTGGGTCAGCTGAGCTCCTGCTATAAGTGGGAGTGCCTTAGGATGGACGAGTTCACCTTGAGACATATCAGTCGCCAGGTAATATAATTTCTAATGGTTTCAGTGTGGTGAAGAGTCAACCTCTGCGCTCCCCGCTTCCTGGCACCCTGTGTCCCACATGGCCTCTCATGTGCCCCCTCTTGTTGCCCTGGCCGCCACTGTCCTCCAGGCCCAACCGCCATAGATGCTTACTTTTTAACTTATCTGAGATATTTAATTTTCAGTGGATCTTTTTAACGTCATACCTTTATGATCAACTTTTGCTTTGTGAATCAACCTGACATATATCTACATCTCTCTCTCTATCATCTTTCTTTCTTTTAACAGGTGAGTTTATGTCTTTTATATAAGACAGATGAATTTTGTCATCATATTTTATATCATGATTTCAGTTTATTTTGCTTCTGATTTTTTCAAAAGTCTTTTTACATGGCCCTTTTTTATGGCTTTTGTGTGTGTGCATGCATAAGTGCGTGTGCACATGTATGCATGGACATTCTTCTTTGTAATTCAGAGATTCGTGGGTTTTTCTTTTTAAAAAAACTTGTTGAATTGATCAAAGACTTATGTTTTCATTTAAAGTTCTGTTAGTGGTCATCGTAAAACCTCCCGATTTAATATACTTTAGCTTCTATTCCAGCAGTGTCTATTTATTCTCCATTATAGCAAAGACATTTGGTAGTACTCTTCTACTTCAGTGGTTCTCAGCCCTGATCCATATTAGCATCATCTGGGAGCTTTTAAAAAATACCAGTGCCTCTGAGATTAAGGGATGATTATTTATAAAAATTCTCCCATATGACTCTTAAGAACAGCTACAATTGAGAACCAGTTTTACCCTGTCTCCCCTCCACCACCAATTTTAGTCAATTATATACTATTAAATTTTTTTTCTAGTCTTTATGTTCTTAAAAGATTGTTAGCCATCTGTATGAGAAAATATGCATACTTACACAATCTCCCACCTTCTCTTTTTCCTATGTCTAATTTTATCACTTTTTCATTTTCATTGTTTATAACATGCACATTTTGTTTTGCAGCCATCTTCATCCTTGATTAAATAGATTCAATAGTCACTGCCAGTTATTTTTCTCCATTCATTTCTTGATTGGCTGAAGTTTATTGTCTAGTAGTTTCCTCAGGAAGGATTTATGGAAGTCACAATATTTGTCTATTTCCTTTTTCCTTAAAAGAAACTTTGGCTGGATATGAAAATTGTGGGTTACAATTTTTTGTAAGTCTTCTAGCATTGAATATTGTTGTGAAGTATGAGCCCAGTCTAATTTTTCCCATCTGTATTAGGTATGCCACCATAACAAATTGGAAAGAGAGCTAGGAAATTCAGGGTCTAGCTGGGTGGCCATTATAGTCAGAAATAAGAGAAAATTTAGGAGGAACAATTAGGAGGCTGCCTCAAACTTGTAGGTTACTTAATCATTTTTGTCTGAATTCCCAAAGTTTTTAAAAAAAATCTTTGAAGTCTAATACCATCACTAGGATATGTTTCAGTGTTGATAATATAGCATGTGTTTGTTTTGTTTGTTTCTTTTATTTTCTTTCTCTCTCTCTCTCTTTTTGAAAATTTAGGAGGAACAATTAGGAGGCTGCCTCAAACTTGTAGGTTACTTAATCATTTTTGCCTGAATTCCCAAAGTTTTTTAAAAAAATCTTTGAAGTCTAATACCATCACTAGGATATGTTTCAGTGTTGATAATATAGCATGTGTTTGTTTTGTTTTGTTTTGTTTGTTTCTTTTATTTTCTTTCTCTCTCTCTCTCTTTTATTAGGGGGGGATGATTTCCAGTTCAATCTATAGATTTAAGTCTCTTAATTCTTCAAAATTATGTCCTAAAAAATATCTTTTATGTTTTGTTTTGTGTTGACTCCTTCTTTACGGTCTGTCCTCAATATTTGTTATTTTGCTTGTCTTTCTTAATATTGTTCTTCTGACTTTTAGTGGGATTTCAGTGATGGCTCTTTGTGCTGCTTAGAGTGGCTTTGATTTCTTGGATGAACTTATTGTTTTCTTCTATTTATTTCTTAAGTCTTCCAGCTTATGTTTCATCTCTTTCAGTTCTCTGCTTTGAGCTTTTTGATTCATTAGGTGCCTTGTACTCATGACCATATATTTGGTCATGATTTTTATCTGTGCAGTGGCAGTATTTTTCTGGTGTGTGTTCATCACCTGCCACTTGTTTTTCCCACATTTTTCTTCCTTTTTATGAAAGTAACTTTGCATAGATACTTGGCTGGTTCTTTTTGGTTATTACTTTTTTGAATGAGGTGAATTCTTCCAGTTATTTGCAAGAGGTTCCTTCAGGGGAGGGAGTAGAGTAATGTTCCAGGAAAGCAGTAACTTTCCTTAGTTCACAGCAAAGCTCCTTAGAGTTTTGTGTGTATGTTTGCGTGTGTGTGTGAACTTCTTTAACCTTTGTTTCTTTCTAGTTCAAAGAAATCAGCAGTTGCTGGACTGCTCATAAGTCAAGATCCATTTCCGTTACCTTTTCTCAATGATACATTGCTTCTTGCAAAGATGTGTGTTTCCTTGTTCAGCTCCACCTCCTCTGCCTGTTCTGTGGGGTCAGAGGGTCCAGAAAAGCTCCCCCTAAAGACCCAGGCATCCTGTACCTATTGTTCTAGATGAAGTTTGTGGTTTTTCCCTTTATATTTTGCCACATACTTTGAATAACTGTGTTCTGACTGATTTATTTGAGATCTCAGCCACAGATGTCTTTTTAGGTATTGCTCTGCACCCCTGTTTGAACTTTACTGCAGGCAGTTCTTCCTCAAATATTATAATTCAAAGTTACAGGTGCCTCCTAGCTTTATCAAAGATTGTTTTTGTCTTTTTAAGTTTTCATTGTTGTGAGTTGATTTCTTAGAGAAAACTGTGTAAAGCTGTCTTTAGTCTGGCAGTTTCTAATCCAGTACCATGAATATACATTTAGAGAAATTCATTATTATTTCATTAGGATTGATTCTTCTTACTGGCGTATTTACAAAATTTTAAGAATTTCAATCTGCTTTTCAAAAAGGCTATACAAATCTATATGCTTCCAAATGGAAGTTTCTTTTTTCTTATATACTTACTAATACATATATAGAGCTTTGCTTATTTGATATTCTAACATGGTATGCCTCTTAAGTTGCACTTTTAATTATTAAAGGCATATAATTATATCTTCTTTTGAAAATTTTTTATTATTTTTCTTTAGTGTTTTTTGTTTTCTTGTGGTGCCTTTGTCAACTATTTATGGATTGATATAAGCTTTTTCTTAAAAGTATGTTGTGTATATTTTTCTCAGTGAGTCATTCGCAAGTTTTATTTTTAATGCAATCATTTACAGAATAGAAATGTATTTTTATAGCAAGTTTAATATTTTCCTGTGTGGTTTCTACCTTAGGAGTCATTTTCTTTACTTTACCAAAATTGTATATCCACATCAATGTTCTGCTAGTATTATAAGTCTTATTTTTGTATCTAAATCTCTAATAAGTTTGAAATTTGTTTTGTATATAGTGTAAAGAAGTAATCTAGCTTATTTTTCCCCAAATTGTTAGTTATGTGTTTTGTCCTTATTTACACACTAATTTATTCTTTCCCACTAATTATTAATGTGTTAATACTTAAAATGCCACTATTAACACATTAATCTTATGCTTATACAGAAACAGTTCTTAAGTTTAAATTTTATTCCATTGTTTGCTTGTTTTCATGGTAGTACCCCAGTATTTTAACTATCATTTTATATAGCAATACATTTTGTTTTCTAGCAGGACAAAACTCTATTAGTACTACAATTTTTAAAATCTCTTAATTTTATATATTATTCCTCCAGATGAACTTTGGAATCATTTGTTGGGATTCCAGATATAAATCCTCAAACCCACTGGGACAACACTGAGTTTATTTATTTATTTGGGAAGAATTGACATCTTGACAATATTAAGTCCTCTTAGCCGGTAACATGATATAGTTCTCCATTTAGGCAAGTTTTCTTTTATGTTCTTCAGTAACAATATTGTAGTTTTCTTTATAGAATTTCTGGATGTTTCTCATGAGTTTAACTCTTAGGTGATATAAAGCATATTGTTTTGCTATTAGTAATGTAATTTATTTTCTAGTTTATTGTTGCTAGAATGTATGAAAATATTGAGCTTTATTTCTTTAATTACTACTCTCCTAATCTTTCTTATAAATTCTAGTTGTTTTTCAGATTATTCTTTTGAGTTTTATGCCTAGACATTAATGCCATCTGCAAATAAGGTTAGTTTTTCCTTCTCTTTTCAATATTCATGTGTCTTAATTTGTTATCTTATCCAATTGCATTGGCCCAGTTTCCCATAACAATATTAATTAACAGTAGAGCTAGCAGGAATACTTTACTTATTCTTGATTATGGTATGCATGCATCTCTTATTTTACTGTTAAAATAGTTTTTTTTGTGTGTGTAGGCCACATATAGTTTGATCTGTTAAAAATATTTTATTTTTATTTCCCCATCCAACAGTCAGTGTTTTTTAATTGGTATGTGGACCATTAACCTCTAATGTAACTAATGATATGGTTGCATTTAGGTCTACCTTTATATTGTTATTATTTGCTTGTCCTCTCTGGTTTTGTCCTCTGTTCTTTTCTCCTGCCTTCTTTTTTTTTTTTTTTTGTAATCTCCTCTGTTCATTTCTCCTGCCTTCTTTTTTTTTTTTTTTTTTTGTAATCTATTTTTAATTTATCTGTTGCCTTATTTTCTATATTTCTTTTCTTTTCTTTTTTTTTTTTTAGTGTTTGCTCTAGAGATTACGATATACATAACTAAGTGACTAAGTTACTATCTTTTCAATTCAAGTAAAACATGGAAGCAAAATTTGGAGCCATACAGTGTTTTGGGGAAAAGAGTGAAATTAATCTGATTATATTTTAACAAGATAACTTTGTTACTCTGTTGAGAATAGATTTTAGGGATACCAAGGCTAAAGTTGAAAGGCTATTGCAAATATACAGTAATTTCCATTTATTATTTTTTACTGAAAATTTTTATCAGGAAAAAGTGTTAATTTTCTTAAATGCTTTTTTTTCTGCCTCTACTGAGATAATTATTGAGGCAGTCATTTTATTTTGTTAAAGTGGTGAAATTCATTTGTCTATTTTTGCTTTTATTGCTTGTGCTTTTTAAGTCTTATTTAAAAAATCCTTGCCCAGCCCCACATCATGGATCATTTCTCCCTTTTTTATTTCTAGTAGTTTCATAGTTTGGGGTTTTACATCTAAATCTTTAATCCATTTTGAGTTGATTTTTGTATATGGTGAGAGATAGGGGTCTAGTCTCATTCTTCTGTATGTGGATATACAGTTTTCCCTGCACCATTTATCGAAGAGACTGTCTTTTCCCCAATATGTATTGTTGGCAACTTTGTCAAAAATCAATTGACTGTAGGTACATGACTTTATTTCTGGGTTCTCTATTCTGTTCCATTGGTCTATGTCTGAGTTTATGCCAGTACCATGCAGTTCTGGTGACTATAGCTTTGTAGTATAATTTGAAGTCAGGTAGTGTGATATCTCCAGCTTTGTTCATTTTTCTCAGGATTGCTTTGGTTATTTGGGATCTTTTTTGGTTCCATATGAATTTTAGGAATTTCTTCTATTTCTGTGAAAAATGTCATTGGTATTTTGGTAGGGATTGCACTAAATCTGTAGATTGCTTTGCTAGAATGGCCATTTTAACAATATAAATTCTTCCAACCCATGAATATGGGATGTCAATTTCTTTTTTTTTTTTTTTGTCTTTTGTCTTTTTCCGTGTCCAGCAACGGATCGCAACCCTCAGTGTTGCCCCCGTACCGGACCGGGGACCGGCAACGGGATTGCAACCCTTGGTGTTGCTCCCGCGCCTCGCTCAGCCAGTGAGCGGGAACCGGTCTGTATGTGGGATCCAAACCCTTGGGCGGGAGCGCCGCCACGCTTCCCAAGCGGCGTACTCTCCAGTGCGCCACCAACCGGTCTGTATGTGGGATCCGAACCCTTGGGCGGGAGCGCCGCCACGCTTCCCAAGCGGCGTACTCTCCAGTGCGCCACCAGGCCAGCCCTGGGATGTCAATTTCTTTCTTCAAAAAAGTTTTTATTATAGAGGTCTTTCACCTCTTTGGTTAAATTTATTCCTAGGTATCGTATTCTTTTTGTAGTTATTACAAAATAAATTGTTTTCTTGATTTTTTTCCAGATAGTTCACAATTAGTATATAGAACCTACTGACTTTTGTATGTTGATTTTGTATCCTGCAACTTTACTGAATTCGTTTATTAGTTCTAACAGTTTTTTGGTGGAGTTTAGGGTTTTCTATATATAACAACATGTTGTCTGCACAAAGGCATAATTTGACTCCCTCCTTTCCAATTTGGGTGCTTTTTCTTTCTTTCTCTAGTCTGATTGCTCTCACTAGGACTTCCAGTACTGTATTGAATAGAAGTGGTGAAAGTCTGCATCCTTGTCTTCCTCCTGATTTAAGAGGAAATGCTTTCAGCTTTTCCCATTCAGCATGATGTTAGCCGTAGGTTTGTCATATATGGACTTTATTGTATTGAGGTATATGCCTTCTATCCCTAGTTCGTTAAGAATTTTTATCATGAATAATGTCGAATTTTGTCAAATGCTTTTTTTGTGTCAATTGAAATAATCATATGGTTTTTGTCTTCCTTTCTGTTAAGGTGGTGTATAATATTTATTGACTTTTGTATGTTAAACTATCTGCATCCCTAGGATAAATCTCACTTGATCCTAGTGAATGATCTTAGTAATGTGCTATTGGATTCTCTTTTCTAGTATCTTGCTGAGAATTTTTCCCTTTCTGATCATCTGGGATATTGGCCTATACTTTTCCTTTTTTGTTGTGTCCTTGTCTGGTTTTGGAATCCGAGTAATGCTGGCCTCATAAAATGAGTTGGGAAGTATTCACTTCTCAAATTTTTGGAATAATCTGAAGACAATTGGTGTTAGTTCTTTAAATGTTTGGTAGAATTCAACACTTGAGCCTTCAGGTCCTGGACTTTCCTTTTAATGGAAGACTTTGCATTACTGATCCAATTTCCTCACTTATTCTTGGTCTGTTCAGATTTTCCATTTCTTCACTATTTAATATTGGTAGATTGTATTTGTCCAGGATTTATTCATTTCTTCTAGGTTATCAAATTTGTTGGCATATAGTTGTTCATAATAGTCTCTTATATCTTTGTATTTCTGTGGTATCAGTTGTAATGTCTCCTTTTCCATTTCTGATTTTGTTTGAGTCTTCTCTCTTCTCTTCTTGGTTAGTCTGGCTAAATGTTTGTCAATTTTGTTCATCTTTTCAAAAAAACCAAGTCTTCATTTTTCCAGTCTTTTTTTTAGTTTTTATTTTATTTTATTTATTTATGCTCTGAGCTTTATTATTTCTTTCCTTTTTCCAATTTTGGGTTTACTGTGTTGTTGTTGTACTAGTTTCTTTAGGTGCATCATTAGGTTGTTTATTAGAAATCTTTCTTCGTTTTTGATATATGCATTTATTGCTATAAACTTTCCTCTTAGAACCCCTTTACTGTGTCCTATAGGTTTTGGTATGATATGTTTCCATTATTGTTTGTCTCAAAGAACTTTTAGTATTTATTTTATTTTATTTTTTTTTAAAGATGACCATTAAGGGGATCTTAACCCTTGACCTGGTGTTGTCAGCACCACGCTCTCTCCCATGTGAGCTAACCGACCATCCCTATATAGGGATCCAAACCCTTGGCCTTGGTGTTATCAGTATCACACTCTCCCATGTGAGCTAACCGACCATCCCTATATAGGGATCCAAACCCTTGGCCTTGGTGTTATCAGTATCACACTCTCCCATGTGAGCCACAGGCCGGCCCTTTTCTCAAGGAATTTTAAAATTTCCCTTTTAATTTCTCCATGAACCCTTTGGTTGTTTAGGAACATGTTGTTTAATTTCCACATATTTGTAAATTTTTGTGAAGTTTTTCATGTTGATTTCTAGTGTTATACCATTGTGGTCATTATGATATAATCTCTATCTTTTAAAATCCGTATAGACTTGTTTTGTGGCCTAACATGTTATATATCCTGGAGAATGTTCCACATGCAATCGAGGAGAATGTGTATTCTGCAGCTGTTGGATGCAATGTTCTGTAAATGTCAGTAAGGTACATTTGGTCTTTGATGCAGTTTAAGTCAGATGTTTATTTTCTGTCTACATGATCTGTCCGTTGTGTAAAGTGGGGTGTTAAAGTCCCCTATTATAATTGATTTGCAATTTATCTCTCCCCTTAGGTCTAATAATGTTTGTTTTACATATCTGGGTGCTCTGGTGTTGGGTGCATGTACAATTGTTATATCCTCTTGTCAAATTGATCCCTTTCTCCTGTAATGATCTTCTTTGTCTCTTTTCACAGTTTTTGATTTAAAGTCTATTTTACCTGATGTAAGTATGGCTACTCCTGCATGCTTTTGGTTTCCATTTGCATGGAATATCTTTTTCTAGCCCTTCACTTTCAGTTTATGTTTGTCTTTAATAGGTGAGTCTCTTGTAGGCAGCATATCATTGGGTCTTTTTTTTTTAAACCTATTCAGCGACACTATGTCTTTTAATTGGAAAGCTTAACATTCAAAGTTATACTACTATATGTACACATAGTACTTATATGTGAGAACTTAATCTTGCCATTTTGCTAATTGTTTTCTGGTTGTTTTGTAGATCCTTAGTTTCTTCTTTTTCTCTTGTTATTTACCTCTGTAGATTGGTGATTTCCTGTGGTGCTAAGCTTTGTTTTTTTCTCTTTCTCACTTGGGTATCTGTTGTAATTTCTTTTTTTGTGGTTATCTTGGGGCTAACATAGAGCCTTGTAGATATAATAAACTATTTTAAGCTTATAGCAACTTAACTTTGGTTGCATGAAAATACTCTATGCTTCTCCTCACTCCCCAATTTATGTTTGATGCCTTAATTTATGTTTGTATCTTATTGTATGTTCCTTAGTCACTACTTTTAGCTTTTGTTCTTTTTTTTTTTTTTCCTTTTTGTCTTTTTAATGACCGGTAATGGGATCGCAACCCTCAGTGTCATGCCCGTACCGGGGACCGGCAACAGATCGCAACCCTCGGTGTTGCTCCCGCACCGCGCCCAGCCAGTGAGCAGGAACCGGTCTCTACATGGGATCCGAACCCTCAACGGGAGCGTGGCCACGCTCCCAAGCGGCGCACTCTCCAGTGTGCCACCGGGCCGGCCCAGCTTTTGTTCTTTTTTGACCATTTTGACTTTAAACCTTTATATTAGAGGATTGAAGACTTTACATAGCACAATTACCTCACTGGGTAATATAGTTTGGATATGTTTGTTCCTCCAAAGCTCACATGGAAATCTGATCCCCAATGTGACAGTATTTGGGTCATGGGGGAGGATCTCTCATGAATAGATTAATGCCCTGCCTGAAGAGGGGTGGTGAGTGAACTCTCACAGGAATGGATTAGTTCCCACAAGAATTGGTTGTTAAAAGGATACTGGCACCTCCCCCCTCTCTCTCTCTTAATTCCTTTCTTACCTTGTAATCTGCTTACACCTGACAGCTGCCCAGCTGTCTTCCACCATGAGTGGGAGCAGCCTGAGGCCTGAACCAGATGCAGCTCCAGAATCAAATGAGCCAAATAAACCTCATTTTTAAATAAATTATCCAGTCTCAGATATTCCATTACAGCAACACAAAAATGGACTGATACAAAGAATTAGTACTGAGAGTATGGAGTTGCTATACAGATACCTGAAAATGTGGAAGTGCCTTTGAAACTGGGTAATGGGCAGAAGTTGAAGGAATTTGGGGGGGGGGTATTAGAGATTAATTAAATAGTGATGGCCAAAATGCTGATAGAAATATAGATGGTAAAGTCCATTCTGAGGAGTTCTTGGATAGAAATGAGGAACTTACTGGGAATTGAAAAAAATGACATCCTTACTACACTGTAGCAAAGAACTTGGCTACAGTGTGTCCATGTCCTAGGGCTTATGGAAGGTAGAATTTAAGGGTTATGAACTGGGATATCTTGCAAAAGAAATTTCTTAGCAAAATACTGAAGGTGTCATGTGACTGCATGTAATTGCATATAGTAAAATGAGAGAACAGAGATTACCTAAAGATGAATTCATAATTAAAAGGGGAGAAGAGCATAAAGATCTGGAAAATTTGCAGCCTAGCCATGTTGTAGGAAATGAGAGACCATTTTTAGGAGAAAAATTCACGGGGAAGCAGATAGACAGGTTGCTAAAGACATTGGCGTGGATATGAGGCAGTCAGGAGCTAATGCCAAAATGCTGAGAGAAAGGCACCTGAAGGCATTTCACAAGTCTTCCAGGCTGCCTCCCCCATCACAGACCAAGAGGCCTGGAAGGACTTACTTGTTTTGGGGGACAGACTTGGAAGACTAATTGTTTTGGGGGATAGACTTGCAGCACCTCTGTTCTGCACCACCTCAGGATGCTGCTCCCTGCATCCTAGCCACTGGACCAACCATGCCTCAAGTGGCCAAAAATGTGGTCTATGCAGCTGCCAGATACAGCTTCCCAGAATTATGAGCTAAATTAACTTCTTTTCTTATAAATTACCCAGTCTCAAGTATTCTGCTATAGCAACACAAAATGAATTCATACAGTGGGATATTCTGAGTTTGAATTATGAATTTACCTTTTCTGGTAAATTTTTTACTTTTTCATGTTATCATGATAGTAATTATCATTATTTTTCATTTCCAGGTGTAGCATTCCCTTATGCATTTCTTGTAAGGCCAGTCTAATAGTGAGGAATTCCCTCAGCTTCTGCTCTTCTGGAAAAGTCTATTTTTTCCTCATTTCTAGAGGATAGCTTTGATGGATAAAATATTCTTTGCTGGCAGTATTTTTCTTTCATCACTTCGAATATATCATCCCATTTTCTCCAGGCTTGCAGAATTTCTGTTTGGAAATCTGCTGATAGTTTATTGGCGGATTCTCTTATATGTGACTTGATGCTATTCTTTTGAACCTTTTAGAATTCTATCTTTGTCTTTGACTTTTGACAGTTTATGATGTGCCTTGGAGAAGATCTTTTTGGGTTGAATCAAAATGGGGAAAGAAATCTGCTGATAGTTTATTGGCGGATTCTCTTATATGTGACTTGATGCTATTCTTTTGAAGCTTTTAGAATTCTATCTTTGTCTTTGACTTTTGACAGTTTATGATGTGCCTTGGAGAAGATCTTTTTGGGTTGAATCAAAATGGGGAAATTTGAGCTTCTGAGTATCCGTATCACTTCCAATACGTTGGAAGTTTTTGGCAATTATTTCATCAAATAGGGTTTCTGTGCCTTTCTTTACTCTTCTCTTTTGGGGATACCTATTATTCAAACATTTCTTTGCTTAATGGTGTCTCATAGGCCTTGTAGACTTTCTCCATTCTTTTTTTCCCTCTGATTGGGTTATTTCAAAAGCTCTGTCCTCAAGTTCAGAAATTCTCTATTCTGCTTGTTCTAGTTTGCTGTTGAAGCTCTTGATTATATTTTTTATTTCATTCATTGAATTCTTCAGCTCCAAAATTTCTGTTTGGTTCTTTTTTATTGTATTTATCTTTTTGTTAAATTTCTCATTCATATCATAATTTTTTTCTTGAACTGTTTGGGTTTTGTTAAGATTGTTATTTCAAATTCCTTTACAGGTGTTTTGTAATTGTCCTTTTCTTTGGTGTCTGTTACTGGAGACTTATTGTGTCCCTTTGGGGACATCATGTTTTGTTGCTTTTTCATATTGCTTGTCTACCTACGTTGATATCTATGCATCTAGTGGAGTAGTTGCTTTAACTAATTTTATGGAGTAGATTATGTAGAAATGACTTTTTCTGGTAGGTGAGTCTTGCGGTGTCTATTGTATATGTTGCTTGACTTTGATTTTGGGTGGACTCAGTACTGTAGTCTCTGTGCAGTTTCTTTGGTTGTAATCCTCTTCAGTGATGGCTGCAGGAATCTGTGCCAACACCGGCACTGTTTTACTCAGTCAGAGACCCCAAGCTGGTTGTCGGGTCGGGTATGTGTGAATACAGAGGGCCAATTTGCTGTTTGGTAGTCTCCCTGAGGTACATAGTCACTGCCTGACTGGCTATCAGGATAGGTGTGGTTGTGTGGCTCTGAGGTTGTCTCTCTCATGGGTTGGTGTACTGCCTGACTAGATTTTGGGTTAGAAACAAGTGAGCCAGAGTGCAGCATAGGAGGATCAAGTGGCTCTTCAAAAGCGTATCAGAGAAGTGTATGCAGCAGGGTCAGATGACTCAGTGGAGGCAAGATGGAGGAGGTGAAGCCAACAGTTGAGCCACTTTCAAGGAGGGAGCAGTCATGCACAGTGCACCAAGGTCCAGCAGCTCTTTGGAAGGCTGCTGGTGGAGGTGGAGCTGCTGCCCAATCCTCTGTTCTTCAGGGAACAGGTGTGTACTAGTGCAAGTATATAGTGTGGCAGAGGCAGGATGGCTTACTCTGACCACTATGCTGCTATACTGGTCTTTTGTGCTCCACAAGGATTTCATTACTGTCCTGGTGCTCTGCAGCATACTTCTTCAGTCATTTTGGTCAAAATATAGTTGTTTGTTTTGTTTTGCTCTTTTTTTGGCAGGGGGGAAGGTGGGGTGAGAGCCAGGCAACTCTAGTTAGCCATGTAGCTCTGCCCTTCCGTCTTCAATATCTTTTTCCATCTCCATCTAATACTGCAGTGACATATAATATTGTTCTACAGGCCACTGAGGCTGTTCATTGTTTTCAGTCTCATTTTCTTTTTCTATACTTTGGTTTAGATTGGTTTTTAAAATCTAACCTCCAAAACTAATCTTCTATCCTGCAATGTATAGTCTACTTTTAAGCCTATGCAGTGAATTTTTTATTTCAGATACTTTTTTTAAGTTCTAGAGTTTCCATTTCTTTTTCCTTTAATTTTCATTTTCTTTTTAGATTTGTTATCTACTCACTCACCACAGACATCTTTGTCTTAATATTTGAACTTATTTATAATAGTTAATTTAAAGTTTTTGTCAATAAATTCAAACATTTTGCCATCTCTGTGCTTCTACTGACCTTTTCCTCCTGTTTTTGGCTCTCATGTTCTGCTTTTTTATATCTGTAGTAATTTTTTATTGTGTGCTGGATATTTATGATGCTGTATTGCTGAGAATTTGATTAAAGTGTTCTAGAGACAATGTCTTCTACTAAACAATGTTGAGTTTTGTTCTGAATGTCAGGAAATTTACTCAATCAGCTTGATATACTTGATTTTATGCTTTCTTTGGGTGGGTCTTGAATAGCCCTTAATTTAGTGATGGAGTGACTGTTCACATAAGATGTGTCTTTTCGGGGGTCACAACTAAATGCCTGGGGAATTCCACATATTTCTTCAGTCTGGCTTGTCAAAACTTGAAAATCTCCCAGCATTGTGAGAACTTTGAAATCTGCATTAATCTCATAGCCTTTGAGTAATTGTTCCATAACAGACCTCTTGAAGTCTTGCTCTGTGTGTGCAGAACTTAGTATTTATCCAGACACTAAGGGGGGTCTCTATACAAACATATGGCACTATTATTCTTAACAGCTCTCTATTCTCTGATAACTTTCTCCACAAATTTCACTTAACTTTCTCTACTCAGCAAGATTTCTGCTCTCTATTTGTGATTCATTTCTATGTGCTACTATTTGTGAAATGCTGCCAGGCAGAAAGCCAAGGAGAATATGAAATTTACCTCATGGATTTTCTTTCTCTCAAGAATCTCACCTGTGTTGTTTTTATCCAGTGCCTAAAAGCAATTTCTTCATTTATTTTTGTTAATATTTGAGTTGTTTATTGTGGGAGGATAAATATGATAGTAGTTATTCCATCATGCCAAGAACTATATGTCTAGACATGTCAAAATTAAGATGTCTATCAGATAATCAAGTAACGAAGTATGGTAGGCAGTTGAATAAACAAATTTGGAGTCGAAGGGTAAAGTCCATGCTGGAGACATGAATTTGGGATTCATCAGCATATATAATCTACACCAGGGGTCTTCAAAAAGCTTATAGAAAGATTTATATTATTTTTTAATTCCATTTTTTCCGTGAACTTTTTGAAAGTACCCTTTTATAAAGTTTTGAAGTAGGTGAGATCTTCTGTGGAGTTGGTATAGATTGAAAAGAGATGTAAGGACTGAGCCTTTGAGCAGCTTTAATATATCAAGGAGAAAAGGAAGAATCAGCAAACTCAGAAACAAGAAGTGGGAAGGAGAAAAACTAGTAGAGTGTGATGACCTAGCAGCCAAGCAAAGGATAGGTTTCAAGGAAGAGGTAATGATGAACAATGTGAAACAGTGTTGATTCATCAAGTAAGATAAGAATGTGAACTAACCATTGGATTTATCAGACATTGGGGGCATAATGACTTTGTCACAAATAGTTACAGTAGAATAGTGGAGATGAAGGTCTATCTGAAGTGGATTCAATGGGGGAGGGATGGAGACAGAGAGTATGGAGAACTTTCTCAAAAAGTTTTGCTATGAAATTAAGAATATAAAGATTATGTGGAAAGGAATGTACATATAAGTAATAACGAATATAATACACTAATTTACTTGTCCTTGAATGTTTGATGGAACTTTACAGGGAAACCATTGGATCTGAGCTACTTTGGATGGAGTGGTAATTCCAAGGATATGCTGGTAAACATTTAACACAGAGTTGGGAAGAGATGCACACGGTCTACTTTCAAGAGCTCAGTATTTCACTGGGTAATTTCTGGTCATCTTTTCTTTCTTTTTTTATTATTAAAAAATTGTTTTTATTGTAACTTAGTTGATTGTACATATCTGTGGGATACAGAGTTAAATATCAATATCTGTTTGCAATATGTGATGTTCAAATTAGGATAATTAGTATATTCAACAATATACAATGTCATTGTTCTTTATGGCCCTTTACAAATCCTTTCCTTATCCCCTCCCCCTTTCCCACCTCTGATAACCTCAGTTCTGTTTTCTTCTTTAGAAAGTTCAGTGTATTATGATTGTTGTATCTTTCTTTCTATTTATTTGTTTATTTCTTAGCTCCCACTTATGAGTGAGGACAGATGGTATGTCTCTTTCTGTGCCTGGATTACTTCATTTAACATCATTTTCTTTAAGTTCATCTATGTTGCTGCAAATGGCAGTATTTCATTCTTTTTTATGGCAGAGTAGTATTCCACTGTGTAAATATACCATGTTTTCCTTGTCCAGTCATCTTCTGGTCATCTTTTCTCATTTATTTTATGATTATTGTTCTGTTGAAATTTTTATTTTACTTATTCTTGAATTAATTTTAACAATTTATAATTTCCTGGAAAATTACCCATTTCATTTAACTTGTTCTAGGTTGCTACTGACAATGGAGCAAACATAATGTGAATGATTTAGGAATCACACATTTTTATTTACACCCTTTATTTGTATGAAAATAAAGTAATTATAACACAGTGTAATAAAAAAGAAATCTTTGCTAAAAGCATAAATATGATGGTCCACTTTTATCACTTTTCTTGTAGAAGCAAACTACATGATATACAAGAAGTATGAAAATGGAACTAACTTTTAACGTACTTATACAAGATTTACCAACAACAGAATAGGACCTTTTACATTAAAAAGCCTGAGCAGAAGGAATGCTAAATTGTAAACATTGCAAAATCTAAACCAACATCATGGGACTAAATAATAGTTGATAGCCACTTGCAGAGAAAGTAGTTTAATGGTTTGGACCTGCTGGAGACACCGAATTATTCTCTCTCTCTCTTTTTTTTCCTTTTTGTCTTTTTCCATGTCCGGCAACAGATCGCAACCCTCAGTGTTGCCCCCGTACCGGACCGGGACCAGCAACGGGATAACAACCCTCGCTGTTGCTCCCGCGCCTCGCTCAGCCAGTGAGCGGGAACCGGTCTGTATGTGGGATCCGAACCCTCGACAGGAGCGCCGCCACGCTTCCCAAGCGGTGCACTATAGCAGTGCGCCACCGGGCCGGCCCNCTCCCGCGCCTCGCTCAGCCAGTGAGCGGGAACTGGTCTGTATGTGGGATCCGAACCCTCAACAGGAGCGCCGCCACGCTTCCCAAGCGGTGCACTATAGCAGTGCGCCACCGGGCCGGCCTGAATTATTCTGTCTTGAGAATGTACATATTCATATTTCTTACTTTATGCTTGCTTTAAAGATTCTTGTATATTTTTACTCCAGGTGAGGATGCTGAAATTAATTAGCATGCAATGAAAGCTGGAATGCTGAAAAAATTCGGAGGTTTGTTTTATTATCTTGACAGTCAATTGCATGGTTTCATTCCCTCAGTTTTGATCTAATGCTATGAAAAAAATTTTGAATGTGATTGTACGAAATAGCAATATATAAGTGGAAATGTTAAAAATAAAAAATATAAGTGAGGGCAACAATTTTAAGTAGTTTGAAAATATTTAGAAAGCATCTTAAAACAATATGGTTAAATTCAACCTGTGGGATTATTTCAGTGAAATTGTGTCATCATCATTGGCCAAATCTTCAAGTCCAGGAGTTAAAGGCAAGATAAGTCTTTTTCTTAGTCAGCTACCATTAGAGTAAAAGAAGAACCTAATAACTTAGTAACAACATTACAACAGTGGTACTTTGTACCAGCAGAGTTAGCTGAAATACATCTTGCTTCTCCATTGACTTCAGCTGAAAATGAAACTGTGGCATTTTAGATAAGAATATAGGGGCCTGAGGAGCAATTTGGTAGCTAATTGCAAAATCATTTGAGAAACTGTTTATGCATTATAACAATTATATAAATTTTAAAAACATGATTGCTAAAACATTTAATAAAATTGTAATAATTGTTACTTTTGAAAAATAAAATTTTAACTTCTTCTTCCATGTTGGAAATTTATTCTAAGGTGGTAATATGATTTTGGATGAACATTAATTCTAATACTTTTTCATTTGTCATTCAGCCAAAGTATGTAATCATTAATGGATATGAAATAATATGAACTTCAATAATGAAACATTTTCCTCAGGATTTTGAAGACATTATACCATTTATCTTCTAGGTTTTAGTGTTGCTACTAAGAAATGCAGTCCCACTGGGATCCTTCATCCTATGTATGAGATATTACTCCTTGGATACATTTAAGATCTTCTGTGTATCTCTGACACCATGAAATTTCTATGTTCCTGAGGCTTTTTTAGAGTTTGCAGCCCAAAACAACTTATTTCTGGGCTGCCTTCATGTCTAGTTGCTTTCAGCTTTCTACGGTCTGCTATGAATTTCTACTCATCCAACTGCTTTCTCGTTTCTAAATTTGAATTGCCTCAGGCCGGCCCAGTGGCGCACTGCTACAGTGCGCCGCTTGGGAGCGTGGCGGCGCTCCCGCCGAGGGTTCGGATCCCACATACAGAC
>NW_007729881.1:149346-154538 GCF_000696425.1 Galeopterus variegatus
GGGCACAACACTGAGGGTTGCGATCCCGTTGCCGGTCCTGGTCCGGTACGGGCACAACACTGAGGGTTGCGATCCGTTGCCGCACACGAAAAAAGACAAAAAGGAAGATCCCGTTGCCGGTCCCGGTCCGGTACGGGCACAACACTGAGGGTTGCGATCCGTTGCCGCACACGAAAAAAGACAAAAAGGAAAAAAAAAATTGAATTGCCTCTATTTCTTCTACATTGTCTTTAAACCTGTGAGTTCATATCTTTAAACAAACTCTTCTGGTGCCATTTTAGTGAGGTTTCAGGAGGAGCGGGTCAAGATTAACATTGAGCTCTACCTTCTCTGTTTAACTATAAATTGACATAAATTTCATTCATATGTAGGAATACTTTTTGTTTCTCTGTCTGTCTCTGGATGATTTCAGAGACCTTTCAACCTTGGACACATATCTTTTTCAGCACAGAAAATATTTCTCATACTGTATCATTAATTATGGTGTATGTTCTGTTTTCTCAAACCATTGTCTTTAAGATCTAGCTCTGAGGTTACCTTATCTGTGAATCAAATCCAACCTTCCCTGGCAGACCCAATCTCTCCATTCTCTGTATCTCCGTAGCACTTTTAGTAATCTTCTGCAATAGTACTTACCACAGTGCCAGTCAAATTTTGTCTTGTGTTCCTCCTCTGACTGTAAATGCCTTGAGGACATAAATGTACCTGGCACATTTGTGTGGTCAGCATATGTCAGTGGAATGAGCAAGTGAAACAGAGAGAGTATGATCTAGAGAGTCAGGTTTCTGAGAAGATGAAGAAGTGGAGTGAAAAACGAACAAAAAATTGATGAAAATGGGAAATTTGTCATAGTAAATTGAGGACTCCATAAGTCATAATCTATGATTTATGAGAGGGAAGGCAGGAAGAGGCATGAAAAGGAGGTCAGTGAGGGAGAGGCTTTTACTGAGGAAAAACATGTGCATTGGGTTGTGAGGAAAAACTAGTAAATGACGATAGGCAAGAAAAGAGTCCTATAAACAGAACACTCAATAAATTCTTCTTTGAATCATTCTATTCTAAATTGAGCCTTACCATTCTTCCTGCTGTTTACTATCTCTTTTACTTAAGAAGGCTGTTATCTTTTCACCTGAAACCTTGTGGTTTTGGCAGTGTTAAATGAACCTGCCTAGTATTGAACATGACAGCGTATGGATGGGCAAGGATTTTATATATTTCTGTATTGATAGAAAAATTTAGTGTCTTCACTTCTATATAACATGTTGGGTTGTGGTTCAGGAATTGGGTTTAAATGGAATGTTCTCTAGAATTTCTACCTTAGTTCGTAGTGCTTGCAATGGTAATTTAAAAAAGAAAAAGCTTATTAGCAATTACCTACCAGATTTAAAATTTAGTGCTTATATTTGAAGTACAGGAAAGAATTGTATATAAAATTTTAATGAAAAAATATTTTTGGACTAAGTCATATGAATTGACTATATCTGTAGACCCAAATTTTCTTGAGAAAAGTGCATTTTGCCTTGACTGTGTAGTTTTTGCTATGATCTATTGGTCAGCAGCTCTTGACCATTTTAGTGCCATGGGCCACTTTAGCTATCTTGTGAAGCTTATGGAACCCTTCTCAGAATAATATTTTAAAATGAATAAAATAAAATATATTGAATTACAAAGAAAACTTATTATATTTATATACAGTTGTCAAAATATTGAATTTGTGACATAGTCATATATGTGCTTCTTTATTAACACATTAAATTACAAAATAATTCATTTAAAACAGAGTGAAGTTAAAGTTAATTTTATTTATCAAAGACAGTATTAGTATGAAGGCTGTTGTTGCTTAGCTTAAACGAGAACATTAGACTCTGGTAATCTCTGACTCACCTCTTTCAATGAAGGACTAATAATTGTAGAAAGGGAGTACTGGAAAGCAACATGGATCTGGGTCCTCCACATGAGAACACGAGACTTTAATGTGAGAACATGTGAGAATATGGTGGCTGAGTGACTATGAAGTGCAGTATTGCTCAATAGTTGGTTACCCATGTTGCATGCTGAGCATTTATAGGCAGGAAGACAGTAATCACATGCCATTCTAGCAACAGGCTAGCTACTACCATAATTTTAAAGTAGGGATAAATATAAATGATATTTTTAGATACTGTAGCAACTGTAGTGTAATATGAAAATATTTGTGATTTCTATTGGTGGCAAAATCATAGATGCGGCTAATATTGTTGTGGTTTATTGCTTATTTTATGATTGAGGAAAATGTCAAGTTAGAGTTTAGTGAAAAAAAGAAAAATGTAGTTTTTTTTCCCCATGCATGATCATGAACCTCTCAAATTCTACCTTTGGACCCCAGGTTAAGCACATTTGCGTTAGATTCTTCTAGTTCACTTGTGACCCTCTACCATATTAGTCATGAAGTGTTAGACTGGAACACTGGAGCCAGTCTCAATTTCTTCTCCTCCATGGTGCTTTAGTTTAATTGGTATTGAATTTAGAAGAAGGTGTTTTTTGCAAAGATGTTAAATTCTAAATTGTGAAATCTGAGAAGAGTGAACAAGACCAGCAGCCATGGAGTCTGGTTGTTTTCAGATCTAAAAAGTGACTTGCTGTAAGAACAAACTTGCCCTGCTTTTCCTCAGGACTTGAGAAAGGTTAAGCCCATTTTGGTTTCCATGTTGAACCTTTCCATTTGTCAACCATAGGAAAAGATCTGAATCAGAGACACATGGTGTGATGTCTGGCCCCCAGAGGTATATGGTTAGCCCAACAGAGCTATTCTGCAAGGCATACTCTGAATTTATGGTTTTAATCAAAGCAACTAGTCTGAATGTGTTTAGTTTGTTTTTTTTGTGTGTGTTAATGGATATAGTGTGGCAAGGCATACTCTGAATTTATGGTTTTAATCAAAGCAACTAGTCTGAATGTGTTTAGTTTGATTTTTTTGTGTGTTAATGGATATAGTGTTTACAGGGAAAAATATATTTCTGCTGTATGATTAGATCCAGTCAGAAAACTGTAGTGAACCCTAATTCTGTAATCTGTGTTCCAAATATATAAATTTAAGACAGGAGGTTCTAGTCAAGATGGTGGAGTAGACAGTTCCTAGCATCACTCTCTCCCACAAATCAACCAATTTGCAACTATTAAAGAGCAACAACAGGAGGCCTGAGAGCTGTGCTGGAACAGGCAGGAGCTGCGTACCATGGGACTCCCAGCCCAGGCCAGTGCCTGCAGTCCAGAGAGGCCTGAGAGTGGCCGAGACCATACGCCCCAAGTCAGCCATGACAGAACAGGCAGGAGCCACAGGACCTCCAGCCCAGGTCAGTCCCTTGCCTAGAGAGGCCCCAAAGCCACAAGGCCCACATGCCCAGAGTCAGCCATGCCAGAACAGGCAGGCAGCATGGGACCTCCAGGCCAAGCCAATGCCTGCTGTCCAGAGAGGCCTAAGAGCTCCTGGGCCCACATGCCCTGAATCAGCTGTGCCAGAAGAGGCAGGAACTGCAGGACCTCCAGCCCAGGTCAGTCCCCACTGCCTAGAGAGGTCCAAGAGCTGCCCGGCCTACATGCCCTGCGTCAGCTGCACTGGAACAGGCAGGAGCCATGGGACCTCTAGCCCAGGTCGGTCCCTGCCACCTAGAGTGGCCCAAAAGCCGCCAGGCCCACATACCCTGAGTCAGCCATGCCAGAACAAGCAGGCAGCATGGGACCTCCAGGCGAGGCCAGTGCTTGCTGCTCAGAGAGGCCCGAGAGCCACTGGGCCCACATGCCCCACGACAGCTGTGCTGGAACAGGCAGGGGCCGTGAGACCCCCAGCCCAGGCTTGTCCCTGCTACCCAGAATGGCAGTCCCTTTAGAATCCAGGCCATATATCAGTGTGGAATGAGTGGATCATGATACCCCCTGCCACAATGACTAAATACCAAAGGAAAGATGCCAGAAATATGAAAAATCAAGAAAGTACATCACCGCCAAAGGAAAGTAATAACTCTCAAGCTCTAGATATTAGAGAACAAGAAGTCCTTGAAATGACTGAAAAGGAATTTTGAGCAACTATTCTAAGGAAACTAAATGAGATTCAAGAAAACTCAGTTAAACAACACAATGAAATGAGAAAAAATATACAGGACCTGAAAGAAGCAATGTACAAAGAAATCAATGCCCTGAAAAGGAATGTAGCAGAGCTCGTGGAGCTGAAGGATTCATTCAACAAAATAAAAAACACAACAGAGAGTCTAACCAGCATGCTAGAACGAGCAGAAGAGAGAATTTCTGACCTTGGAGACAAGCTGTTTGAATTAACACAGGCAGACCAGAAAAAATAATTTAAAAAATGGAAGAAAATCTAAGAGAGAAAACAGGCAACCTTAAGCACTGAAATATCTGAATCATGGGTATTCCAGAAGGGGAGGAAAAAAATAGCATTAAAAACTATTTTCTGCTATTATTCAATGAAATAATAGCAGAAAACTTCCCACGTATAGGGAAAGTCACAGATCTTCAGATTCATGAGGCCCAAAGGTTTCCCCAAACATATTCAACCAAATTGGTCCTCTCCAAGATATGTTATAGTCAAACTGGAAAAACTCATAGACAAAGAGAGAATCTTAAAAGCTGCAAGAGAGAAGCAGCAAGTCACCTATAAGGGAGCCACAATTGGAATAACATCAGACTTTTCATCAGGAACCCTAAAAGCCAGAAAATTATGGGATGATATATTCAAAATACTAAAGGACAAAAATTGCCAGCCAAGAAACTTTACCCAACAAGGCTATCCTTCTGAAATGAAGGACAAATAGTATATTTCTCAGACAAATGAAAACTGCAGGAGTTCACTACCACACAACCAGCCAAAATTCTCAAGGGAGTACTGGGTTTGATACCTAAAAACATCCATTGCTGCAATGAATACTCAAGAAAGAACAAAACCTACTAGTAAAACAAAAATGCTAGCAATAAAGAGAAAAAAAGTTTATCTACCACCCCAAGAAACCAACGAACACAGAAGATAAACAGATAAACGAACACAGAAAGAAAGGAACAAAAGATACTTGAGACATCTAAACAAAAATCAATAAAATGCTAGGAGTAAATCAACACCTTTCAATAATAATTCTAAATGTAAAAGGTTTAAATTCCCCACTCAAAAGATTCAGACTGACTGTATTAAAAAGATGGACCCA
>NW_007729881.1:154782-159278 GCF_000696425.1 Galeopterus variegatus
AGAGCAGCCAGATTTATAAAGCAAACACTATTAGATCTAAAGAATGAGATAGACACTAACACCATAATAGTAGGGGACCTGAACACCCCACTGTCAACATTGAACAGATCATCTAGGCAAAAAATCAATAGAGAAACACAAGATCTAAACAATACTTTAGACCAATTGTACTTGGCAGATATCTACAGAACATTTCATCCAATAACCTCAGAATATTCATCTCATCAGCACATGGAATATTCTCCATGATAGACCATATGTTAGGTCACAAAGCAAATCTCAAAAAATTTTTTAAAAATTGGAATTATTCCATGTATTTCTTCAGACCACAATGGATTAAAATTAGAAATCAATGACAAACGAAACTCTGGAAACTATACAAACACGTGGAAATTAAATAACATTCTACTTAATGACATGGGTCCAAGAAGAAATCAAACAGGAAATCAAAAAATTTCTTGAAACTAATGAAAATAATGACACCATACCAAAACCTGTGGGATACTGCAAAAGCAGTAATAAAGGGGAAATTTATCATATTAAATTCTTACTTCAGAAGAATGGAAAGATGGCAAATAAACAACCTAACACTTCATCTTAAAGAAATCGAGAAACAAGAAGAATCCAAACCCAAAGTTACTAGATGGAAAGAAATAATTAAGATCAGAGCAGAACTAAATGAAATAGAAACTCAAAAAACAATACAAGAGATCAATGAAACAGATAGTTGGTGTTTTGAAAAGATAAATAAAATAGACAAACTTTTTAGCAAGGCTAACTAAGAAGAGAGAAGACTCAAATAACAAAAATTAGAAATGAAAAAGGCGATGTTACAACTGATACCTCAGAAATACAAGGAATCATTAGAGACTACTATAAACAACTATATGCCAACAAACTTGAAAATCAAGAGGAAATGGATAAGTTTCTGGGCACATAAAAACTACCAAAACTGAACCAAGAAGATATAGAAAATCTGAACAGACCAATAACAATAAAAGAGATTGAAGCTATTATCAGAAGGCTCCCAACAAAGAAAAGCCCAGGATCGGACAGGTTCACTGCAGAGTTCTTCCAAACCTTCAAAGAGGAACTGATAACAATTCTCTACAAACTATTCCAAAAGATTGAAACAGAGGCCATTCTACCAAACTCATTCTGAGGCAAACATCTGCCTGTTACCAAAACTAGGCAAAGATGCATCAAAAATAGAAAACTGCAGGCCAATATCCTTGTAGAATATAGATGCAAAAATCCTCAATAAAGTACTAGCTAACAGAATACAGCAACACATACAGAAAATTATTCACCATGATCAAGTGGGATTCATCCCAGGGATGCAAGGTTGGTTCAACATATACAAATCAATAAAGGTGATACACGACATCAGTAAAAGCATAGACAAAAACCATATGATCATCTTTATAGATGCTGAAAAGGCATTTGACAAAATTCAACATTTGTTCCATGACAAATACTCTCTACAAGTTAGGTATAGATGGAAAGTATCTCAACAAAATTAAAGCCATATATGATGAGCCCACTGCTAATATCATCCTGAATGGGGAAAAGCTGAAAGCTTTTCCCTTAAAAATAAGAACTAGACAAGGATGCCCACTCTCACCACTCGTACTCAACATACTGTTGGAAGTGTTAGCCAGAGCAATCAGATAAGAGAAGGAAATAAGGGGCATCCACATTGGAAAAGATGAAGTCAAACTGTCCCTGTTTGCAGATGATATGATCGTATATATTGAACAGCCTAAAGTCTCTGGTAAACGATTTCAGCAAAGTTGTGGTATACAAAATCAACACACAACCAGTAGCATTTCTATACTACAACAGTGAACATGCAGAAAAAGAAATCAAAAAGCTACCCCATTTACAATAGCCACCAAAAATAAAATAAAATAAAATAAAATACTTAGGAATAAAGCTAACCAAGGATGTGAAAAATCTCTACAAAGAGAACCACAAACCACTGTTGAGAGAAATTAAAGAGGACCCAAGAAGATGGAAAGATAGTTTATGCTCTTGGGTCAGAAGAATTAACATTGTGAAAATGTCCATATTACCCAAAGTGATCTACAGATTCAATGCAATCCCTATCAAAATTTCAATGAGGTTTTTCTCAGAAATGGAAAAAACTATCCAGATGTTTGTGTGGAATAACAAAAGACCATGCATAGCCAAAGCAATCCTGAGCAAAAAAATAAAGCTGGAGGTATAACACTACCTGACTTTATGCTACAAAGCTATAATATCCAAAACAGCATGGTACTGTCATAAAAACAGACACATGGATCAATGGAATAGAATAGAGAACCCAGAAATCAACCCATACACCTACAGCCATCTGATCTTTGACAAAGGCACCACGTCTACACACTGGTGAAGAGACTGCCTCTTCAGCAAATGGTACTGGGAAAACTGGATATTCTTATGGAGGAGAATGAAGCTAGACCTGTACCTCTTACCATATACCAAAATCAACTCAAAATGGATTAAATAATTGAATATACATCCTGAAACAATAAAGCTCCTTAAAGAAAACCACACTGAGATGCCATTTCACTCCAGTTAGAATGGCTAATATCCAAAGGACTGAGAATGATAAAAGCTGGCAAGGTTGTGGAGAAAAAGGAATTCTCTTACACTGTTGGTGGGACTGCAAAATGGTTCAGGCTTTATGGAAAATGGTATGGAGGTTCCTCAAACAATTACAGATAGATCTACCATATGATCCTGCTATTTCACTGCTGGGAATATACCCAGAGGAATGGAAATCATCATGCCAAAGGGATACCTGTACTCCCATGTTTATTGCAGTGTTATTTACAATAGCCGAGAGTTGGAACCAGCCCAAATGTCCATCATCAGATGAGTGGATAAGGAAACTGTGGTATATCTACACAATGGAATACTACTCTGCTATGAAAAAGAATGGAATAGTACCATTTGCAGCAACATGGAAGGACTTAGAGAAAATTATAGTAAGTGAAACATGTCAGGTAAAGAAAGAGAAATACCACATGGTTTCACTTTTTCGTGGGAGCTAAAAATGAATGAATGAATGAATGAATGAATGAATGAATAAATAAATATACAAACAAAGGGTAGCAGGGGAAGAAGACAGAACTATCACAACAATTCCTTGAACCTGTTAAGACAAGTGAATGGATATGATGTAGTTGGGGGGGAGGGGAGAAGGGGAGGGGGAAAGAGGAATGGGCAAAGGGACATGAAAATTAACTACAATGTATATTGAGAAGTTAAAATCAAAAACAAAAACTAAAAAAATTAAGTAAATTTAAGATATGTATATTTGAGCTGTAGAGAATAGCAAACATAATGGAAAGTAGCTCTACAGTGTTAGATCTAGTGTTTCTTCCAAACATTGTAGCTTCAAGGCCATTATTAGAATTGAAGGTTGTAAAATTGAACATATTCTCCAAAAGTTGAACACATGGTACCTAATTTCTTGTTTACTCTCTAATTCTGAATGAGGTTCAGAAAAATAATGAAGACTCTCATTTTGTGTGAGATTCACAACTGAGAACAGGGAATAGGGACTTAAGGTTTGAGTTGAAAGTCCTTGAGTTCTGCTTTTGTCATGCAATTAGTCCTCATGATCAGTGCAAAATGGATAATAGAAAAAGTCTACTTTTAAGAGGAATCTATTTTAAATGTGTACAAAATTTTTAAGGTATACAGTGCAAAAAGATTTAACTGGGGCATTAGCTTTAAAAATGAAGCAAAAACCATTAAAACAAGTTTATTTTACTTCACATTATAAAATTTAGCTTATAACTATGCATTGATTTAAAATAAGGAATGAATCAGTTGTTGATTTTTTGCTATAAATTTTCTGAGAAATGATATAATAGTCAGATATAACATTCTTCTCTATGTTTTTAATTTTTCTTAGTGTGATTATATAGGGTCAGTTTTTGCAAAATTTTTCAAAATCCTAATTTCCCAAGGGCCTTGTTTCATAGTTTATATTCAAATTTTTGTCTTTGAGGTGTCTATCTTGTTCTTTTCATTTTGCAAGACAATCTTCCTCTTCAATCTGTTTGCTTTGTATTGTCAAATGTGGAGAGTGAATTTCTATGAGAACAGATGTTAGTGTGTTACCTGTGGAGGGATGTTGAGTGGTAACTAATTTCGTACATGTCTAGTTCATCAGTAAACATTTTCAGATTATACTTACTGCTTACCTATGCATTCTCCTAACTGGGGGGTAAGGGGAGAAACTCCTCTGCCAACTATTATTTATGAAACTACTATTATCTCCCCTTTATTCATGAAAATGCTAGAAGAAATAAAGTTATAGTAGCATTAAAATACAAGCTTATTGACCATAGATCTGGCCTGTACCAGGAGGAATTCCCAATATTCAAATTACAGAAAGAGGGCCGGCCCGGTGGCGCACTGCTACAGTGCGCCACTTGGGAGCACGACGGCGCTTCCGCCGAGGGTTCGGATCCCACATA
>NW_007729881.1:160241-174735 GCF_000696425.1 Galeopterus variegatus
AAAAAGGAAAAAAAAAAAAAAAAACAAAAAACCCCCCAAATTACAGAAAGAGTACTGTGGAGAAACATTGGGTTGAGCTGTCAAGTAAATGGCAGAACTTTTCTACACATTTCTACTATGTTACCTACCTTGGAGACAGGAAGCTTTCCCAAATTACAGAAAGAGTACTGTGGAGAAACATTGGGTTGAGCTGTCAATTAAATGGCAGAACTTTTCTACACATTTCTACTATGTTACCTACCTTGGAGACAGGAAGCTTTCACTGAATAGGGAGAAAATGTGAGAGAGTGTCTTCTGCATTCTGCAGTCTGTCTTCTACATCTGTCTTCTAAAACCACCCAGGGCATTGGCCTTTATCTCCAACTGTCACCTCTCCCTCTTAAATAGTTCTAAGCCCATTTGGGGATAAAATTTTGCTATAATATGCTATAGCAGGGGCAATGGACAACCAGTGGTGTTTTGTAGCTAGAGATGTGAACTGTAATAATAATAATGATTATACCTGATGACACTGCTGTCATTAATAATAATAATAGTGGCTAACATTTATGGAGCTCAGCCTATATAGGAGGCACCCATTTATGAACTTATTAGATCTTTACAACAACCCTGTGCAGTAAGTACTGTTATTATTTTCATTTTACTAATGAGGAAACTGATACACAGAAAGGTTGAGTAACCTACCCAAGGCCACATAGCCAATAACTGAAAGGTCAGATTTTGGGGGTAAGGGCGGAACTGGTAAAGGGCCACGGAAAATGATTACATTGTATATTGTTGAATATAGTAATCCTGATTTGAGGGGAAAAAAAAGTTTTGTACCTAAGATCTGACTCCAAGACCCTACTACTTTAAGCGTCTTCCATTGTATTTGGGGTAGGGTTAATATTCAGTATTGAACACTAACCTATGTTCTTTTTCTCTTAGGACCTTTTCTTTGAAGAGGATAGTTGGTCCTGAGATCCTTTCCACAGGTAAATTATTGATAGAAAAAAGTATGTGTTCTAAAAGTCTAAGCTTTGGGTGAAGTTAGAAGATTCAGGGTATAGGCAAAATATTTATGAGAAACATAGAGAAAGAGCATGGTTTCTTCCTGTTTTACCAGACAAGAAAAAGATTCCCTGGGGCTGAGAGGAGAGAGATTATATGGAGGGGACTTGATGAAAGCAGGGGGTATAGGAGGTCCCAGTGAAAGGGCCTCTGCCTTCTGAGCTCCAGGCTGACACCTGGGGAATTGCCAGATCTTAGGCTTAGGGACAGGGCAGCTGACGTGACTTGGATGTTATGCCTTTGGTATCCAGGATGATAGTGCCATGCCAGCCTGAGGGAGTCACGTTCCTTACTGTGGCATAAGAACAGGAGGAAAAAGAATCCTGTTCCACTCTCAGCATGGCGTGGATGAAGCAGAAAGAACTGTAGATCCTGAAGTGCCCACATGATAGGAATGAGGACAACTTCTTGCTAAGCTGTGTGGACTGATGACTGAAAACCAATTGGGATCATGGATGTCTTAGTGTATATCTGTGTAGAGAGGTGATTCCAGCACTAGTTCTGCTCTATTCCCTACCCCCAACCAATATCTTGGAACTTGGTAAGCTCCCTGGGACTTGGACACAACTCCACAGATGAGAAGGTACCACCAATTCCAGATTTATAAAATTTTACTGCTATCTTGATATGATTTATGTATTCTTACTTACCCATGTGTGCACTCTGAGATCTATAGTTACCATAATGTTTAGTCTCTAAAGTTTTTTTTGTCTGTTTTAGTTGATCTTTCTAGAAAATTATGTTGTACCCAAGTAGTCCAATTTATCCAACATTTACATGTACTTGCATATTCTCCCCTACTCAAATTTTTATTAATTAATTTTTAAAGTAGGTATTACGTATACTTGGTAAGAAATCCAAAAGACATTGGTGAGTATACAGTGTAAAATAGGTGTTGCCCCTCAGTCCTACCACTGCTATCAGTTTATGTTTCCTAAGATGTCATGTGTACATGTTTTCACATGTATATATAGTCTAAAATAGACCTACAATCATAGCATATTTTGCACGTTATTATGTACCTGGCCTTTTTCATGTTACAAAATGTCTTGAATACTATTTCATAGTTGTACTTGGCATTTCATTCTAGGGATGCACCATGATTTTTTAAAGCAATCTTCATTGATGGGAATTTAGGTTGTTTCCAGTTTTTAGCTATTATGAGCAGTGCTACAATGAATTGTTTGTACTTACCTCTTTGCACATTTGTTTGGATATATCTGAATGATAATTCTAGAAGTAGAATATAAGAATGACAACTGTGTGCTTTGAAAATACTAACAGACATTACCCAGTGGCCCTCCATGGGAATTATACCAAGTGAAATTCCCACCTCAAAGTCAAAGAGTACCCATTTCATCATGTTATCAAGCTTTGAAATTTTTCTCATCTGATAAATGAAAATCAGTGTCTTACTGTAGTTTTTTTTTTTTTTAAAGATGAATTTGTATTTTCTTCTGTACTGTCTATTCTGTTACCTGATTGTTCATGACCTTGGCCCATTTTTCTATATTTACTTTTATGTGTTTATACATTTTATGAAATTAGCCCTTTGCAATTTATTATATTTTGAATGTTTTCTTCCAGTTTATTGGTTGTGCTTTGACTTTATTTATTTAGGCAAGAAAGATTTTTAGTTTACATGTAGCTGAATTCATCCATTTTTTTTTAGTGTTTTTAGTTAGACCTTCCCCACTTACGAGATTTTTGTTTTAAACCTTGTGGTTCCTTTTAGTGCTGTTTTCTGTTTTTATTTTTCTGTTTAAATCTTTCTTAATAAGAAATTTATTGTTGTAAAGGGAAAAGGCAGAATGTTAATTGCTATGTCCATGATGTTCCATTTATAATTTTTACTTTATTTTTATTTTTTTTAAGAAGGAAAAACTATATACATTTGTATTTAGAAGAGAAAAGATAATACAAAAGAAGAGAAAGAGTATGATAGACATGAATGTGCTGCTTTATTCATTACCTCTTATTAGAGAGGGGAAAAAGCAAAACATAAATATGCATCTGTAGATGTACACAGGCTAAGAATTCATCAAATATTTTAATTTGAAAAGTGTACATGGCTATAAACTTTGATTAATTCCCTCTGAAACCTATGTATCTAATCTATTACAGAAATGCCTTGTTTATGGCAATGTTTGGTCAATGGACAAGACTTTCTATAAAATTGAGTGGTAGGCTTTCTAAGCACACAGTGCAATCAATCTTGTTTTCCTAAACAAAAGGAAAAGGGACTTTTAATGGAAATAATTGCATATAATCACATATACGACTTTTTTTTTGGTGATATCATATTTGTTTATTTATTTATTGTTTGAGAAATGAGTTTTGAGTTTGATTTCAATCTCCCATAAGAAAGTCTGTCAAAGAAAATGAATGATAGTTACATATTTAACCAGTTACACTATATGTAAAGATTATTATACCCTAAAAGCATTATGTAAAGTTAATATTTGATTTAAAAAAATCAATGGTGCTTTGTAGACTGCCTCATAGTTTTTTTTTTTTTTTAACTCTTTAAAAAGATAAAATTTGCAATCCTTTATCTAAACTCACCAAGAAAAAACGAGAAAAGACCGAATTTACTAACATCAGAAATAAAGCAAGGGCATGGTAGAGCAGTTGCTTCTTCTATCACGCTGAAATGGGCTTTGTGGAGGGAGACGTCCTCTTCTTTTCCCGGTCTCCGCTGGTGACTCTCCTTGTGTCACTGCAGTTAGATATCTGGCGGGCCACCTGCACAGTAGCTATGGCTACTGCTGTGGTGTTGTGCCGCTTTTGAGGCAGCGGTGGCTCTGGCAGTGGCTGTGGTGGGCCAACCGGGGGACCGGGGGGATGGGGGAGAGTGGTGTTTTCGTCATGCTCCACGACTGTTTCCCGCGGGGGATGCTGCCCTCGGCTCCTGCCTAGGAACCCCAGCGGGCTCTGTTTCTTGCCTATTTCCAGGCGGAGGGAACTGGCCCTCAGCTTCTGTCTAAGCACGCCTGCTGTGTTCTGTTCCCTGCGGGCATCTGGGCAGAGGCGGCTGACCCTTGGCTCCTGCTTTAGGATCCCCGGTGTGTTCTGTCTCCTGCCTGCATCTGGGCGGAGGGGGCTGGCCCTAGGCTCCTGCCTTAGGACCCCAAGTTCCTGCCTTAGGACCCCAGGTTCCTGCCTTAGGACCCCAGGTGTGTTCTGTTTTCTGCCCCTAATTTACTTTAAATTAAATTCCTGGTGAATCGTGCAATAGAATAAGGTTCTGCTTTGTACCTTCAAAATAATCTGTTTGAATCAATTGTTTAATTTACTTTCAAAAATAAGTTCTGTAAGAAAGAAAGTCTTCATTATACTTTTTCCCGCTTAAAAAAAAAAAAAAAAGCCATACACTCTGGTTGAGTTAATTGTAACAAGATTGAAGTGGGGATTTCAGAGAGTATGTTTAACTATTGTAAACTTAGTGAGAAATGCAAGCTATGACAAATGCAGTTTACAGTTTTATGGGAACAAAGACAATTCTCTAGGGCCAATGTTCTAAGAAATGTAGTTTCTTATAACAAAAATTTATATTCTCAACACACGAGTCAACAGTCCTTGAAATTATTAAAACAAATCTTTGAATATTATAGGAAAACTGTCTTATTCTGTAAACTTAGGCAGAAGTTCAACTTTAAGATAGCATGATAAGAGTAAGTATAGATGTAAATTAAGTTTTATGGTAATGGTATATAAATAGGTTCTGAACTTCTGTATTATCTAGCTAAAACAAAGGATAACGGCTAACCCAATGCCTTGCATTTTTAAAAGCCCTTGTGTCAACAATTCAAAGTTTCTCATTGAATAACATTGAAATATACTGCTATCATTACAACTATTATTTTAACCTAGGCTTAGTCAAAGACCTTGGGCATAGAATAATGTACCTCAATGTACTTTACTGTATTTAAGCTATATGACATTGTGAAAGATGGTACTTTGAACTTAAATTTAATGAATTTGATGAAAACTCTGTTACAAGAATATTTTCTGTTGTCATGCTTACTAATTTTGATCATTCTTCAACTTAAAAATTTAATTTCTTTTTTTTTTCCTTTTTGTCTTTTTTCATGACCGGCAACGGGATCGCAACCCTCGGTGTCACGCCCGCACAGCGCTCAACCAGTGAGCGGACCAGTCTCTATATGGGATCCGAACCCTTGGCGGGAGTGCCGCTGCGCTCCCAAGTGCCGCACTCTACCGAGTGCGCCGCTGGGCCGGCCCTTAAAAATTTAATTTTAATTGCACAACAAAACATAAATACATTAACTTTTGGAAAAAAATAAATACAACAGATAATACTAAAATCCCTTTGCTTCTGCTCTTTTGCCTGTTTTTCTCTCCCCCCAAACCCAAACTTCAGACCATTATGAGTTTGGTTCTTATGCTTCCAGAGATTCTTTTTTTCTTCAGTTAACAATATAATTTTCATATCTATTTACATTGAAACACTCATATCTTGTTTGTTTCTTTGCACAGAATTCCATCAAATACACACACACACACTTACATTCCTCTATTAATGAATGTGTAGTTTGCTATTCATTTTTGATTATTATGAATAGCATTACAATTAACATGCTTGTGTCTCATTGTAAAGCTATCATGATTTTTCCTTAGAAAAGAGTCTTAGAATTGAAATTGTTGTATTATTGGCTATGAGAATTTTGAGTTATAATAGAAACCTCAAATTATTCTCCAAACTGGCTATACTAATGCATGCTTTTATCAGCAGTATTTATCCACAATCTTTTCAATATCTGATGTTGTCAAACATTTAACATTAGTGATAATTTGATGAATGTGAGCTAGTATCTCATTATTTCAATTTGCATTTCCCTGATTACTACTGAGTTGATTATCTTTTTATATGGATTTCGGCCATTCAAGTTTCTTCTTCTGTGAATTGCCTGCGCGTATCTTTTGTCCATTTTTGGGGGTGGGGTTGCTGCTTTTCGATTTCTTATAGGACTGTTAGAATTTTTTCCCAGATATTAACTCCTTTTGTATTATTTGTGTTAGAACTATTTTTATCCAGGCCTAATGATTATTTTAAATTTCTTTTTCTTATATTTTATATAGAGCAGGATATTGCATAGTGATTAGGAATATGGGCTTTGAGACCAGATGGCCTGGGGTTGAATCACCACTTGGAAACTCTTTGTGTGACCTTTGGAAAGCTGACCTCTCTTACCCTCAATTTCCTTATCTATGAAATGCAGATTATAATTGAACTTGCCTCCCAGGGTTGATGTGAAGGTTAGATGGCTTAAATTATGAATAGTTCCTGACATACAGTAAGCACTCAATAATTATTAACTACTATATTACTATGTTGTCAAATTTAGCAATTATTTGTTTGTTGTGCTTTGAGAATGCATAACATGAAGCTTAAAATATTTTATATATTTACTTTTAGTAATATTATTTTTATTTTTGTTTAGTTTTTAAATTTATCTAGATTTTTTCCACATGGTGTAGAATGCTAATTTTATTATTATTTTTTGTCTCTGTGTTTACCTAATTATCTCGATACCACTTACTGAGAGGTCTATCTTTCCTTGTTGATTTAAAATGTAGTTATTATAATACATTAAATTTTCATATGACCACTTTTGAATGATCTTTTTTACTGGTGAATCTGTCTATTCCTATGTCATTGTCACATTGTTTTAATTATTGAAACTTTATAATATTCACTGAATTTTTGCATGCTTTTTAAATTCACTTGTGCTCATCACATTTGAAGGTTAGTTTAGCTGGATATAAAATTATTGACCGTTTTTTTTTTGCCTTGAATAAGGAATATATGGATTAGTCCATTGCCTTCCAACATAAAGTATTTCTAAAAGATTTATGCCAAACTGATACTTTTCTCCTTGTATGTAATTAATTTTTTGGCCTGAATAATAACACAATATTTTTTAAGGTCCAATAGTTTTATTACAGTATGTCTTGGTGATAACCATTCTGGGAAAATTTTCCTAGGTAGATAATGTGCCCCTTTAGTATGTAGAATTACCTTTTGTTATTTCAACAAAGTTTTATTTAATGATATATTTCAAGATTTGTTCTGTGGTGTTGACTTGCTTTTTTTCTTTGAGAATCCTATTATACATATATGCTGGGTTTTCTTTACTTGTTCTCTCTCTCTTCCTCTGTGTGTGTATGTGTGTGTGCATGTATCAGTTTCTCTCAAATTCTTTCCATCTCTTCATTTCTATTTGATTCAGGAAAAAGCAATTTCTCCTTTCCATTCTCTATTGCCATAACTGTTGTCTATATATCCTGGTGTTCCTTCTAGTATTTACTAGAAATTTCTTCTGAAATTTGCTGAGTGTGTATGGTGACAAACTCTCTAATTTTATGGCTATCTGTTAAGTATTTATTTCTCTTTCATTTTTGATATATATGTATTTCTTGAAGTATATATAAATAGAAATATATATAGAAATACATATATATTTCTTGGGTATAGAATTTTAATTTAGCAGTTAGTACCATTTGACACAAAGTTATTCCTTTGTTTTCTAATATTCATTATTGTTATTGAGAAGTCAACTGCCTTTCTCACTGTTGTTTCTCTCAATATGATTGTTTTAAAATGTAGGTTTCATTATAATTCAGGTGTAGTGAGACCAACAGATCAGGGTACTACTGTCATTGAAAAGATAGTTTGTTGTTCACAGTTCCAAAGAGGAAGGAACATGCCATGTCATGCAGAGGTACATGGGGAAGGATGAGGTGAAAAAGGAGAAGGAGTGGAAGAAAAACATGGGCAAAAAGCTTTATTGCAGTTTCTGCAGGAAGAAATGTGTCAAGGTTCTTCAGAGAAACAGAATCATTAATGAAATAGATATATAGACAGATTTATAATAAGGAATTGGCTCAGGTAATTGTGGATATTGAGAAGTCCCAAGATCTTTAGTCAAGCAGGAGACCCAAAAGAGCTGATTCTAGTCCAGTAGTTCTAGTCCAAGTCCAAAGGCCTGAGAACCAGGAGAGCTGGTGGTGTAAGTTCCAGTCCAAATTCTGGCAGGCTTGAGACCCAAGAAGAGCCAATTTTCTGTTTCAGTATAAAAGCAGGAAAAGATCAATGTCCTAGTTCAAGCAGTCAGGCAGGAGGAGTTCCCTCTTACTCAGCCTTTTTGTTCTGTTTAGGTCTTCAATTGATTGGATGAGGCCCACTCACACTAAAGAGGGCCATCTGCTTTATTCATTCTACCTATTTAAACATTATTCTCATCCAGAAACACCCTCATAGACACACCTAGAATAATGTTTGGTTAAAAATCTGGTTACCTTGAGGCTCAGTGGAGTTGACACATAGAATTAAATATTACAGAACATGTGAGACAAGGTAAGTAGTCTTAGAATTGACTAGTTTTAATAATTTCAGCAGACTCTGGGCTGTAGGAGCTGTCCCAAGTTGTCTAGTGTCTGGTCCTGGAGTGATTGGGACAGATGATTGGCCTAAAGTGTAAGAGCCACATAGAGGAGGTTGGAGGGGGGGTGCTGAATTGTTTAGTTCACATATGAAAGATGTGAATTGTTTGCTATCTCTAGGAATTAGCTAACCCTTGGAGAGGCAGTCCCACCCTGGTCAGTGAGGACCCAGATGCCAGAGCATCAAGAATACAGAAAATAAGAAAGTACAGTTAATACAGCAATTCATTCTTTTCTCTGGTTGCTTTTAAGACTTTGTCTTTATTTTTTCTGTGCTTTTCACTCAGAAATATCTAATTTGAATTTATTTTTATTTTCTGGATTGTGATTCTTTGGGCGTTTTGAATATGTGGATTGGTATCTTTCATCATCTCTGGATAATTATCATTTATCTCTTCAAATATTGTCTGCGTTAAACACCTTTTATCTTCTTTTCCAAGCAAACCAGTCTTTGTCCTTCTCTACTTTCTCTTGTCTCTTAACTTGACTTTCACATTTTCTGTATTTCTCTTTCTCTCTGTGCTTCAGTGAGACTTTTTAGTCTGTTTTCCATCTCAGTACTTTTCTCTTTTGCTTTGTTCAGTCTGTTGCTAAACACATCCAATTCAGTTTTAAAATTAGATATTATATTTTCATTTCTTAAGGTTTTTGGTGACTCTTTTTTATATCTTGTAGGGTCACATTTTATGGTTTACATTTCCTCTCAGTTATTTTCAATCTTGATTTTATTTCTTCAAACATTGCAAGCCTATTAGTTTTATAATCTGTGTGTGATTATTACACTTTCTGCCATCTTTGTGTATCTCTTTTTGCTGGTTGTTTGTGTACCTGTTCTCACTCATGATATCATATTTCTTTGTGAACTTGGTTAGTTTTCTACCAATTTTCCTTCAGAAATTATTTGTAGGAATTCCCTAGGGCTTAGAGTGAAGTTTCTCCTCCAGTTAGGATTTGCATATTCTCCTGTTAGATCCCTAGATGCATAACCATCCCAGAAACACTTTAAACTAAATTTAGAGTTTGACTTTTTTTTGAACTGTCCCCACTAATGTAAGATAGGGCTGAAAATCCATGTTAGGAGTTCATTTGTGGTTGCCATTTCAGAGGGACAGATTTCTAATTCTATTTTCCCCCTCTACTCTGCTCAGCATGCAACCATACCCGCATCAAGTTTCCTGCATGTGGGTTGTGGTTAGGAAGGTGAATTTACTTACTTCAGAGCTCCAATTTAATGTGCTTATCTCCTATTTGATTTCTCGGGGGTGTGGACCTGGCTTTATATACTCCATGCTCCTTGATTCTCTCTAAAACTTGTAGCTCAATTTAATCTGGATCAGCAAATGTTCTCAGGGAAAAAGCAGCTTTGTGGGCTCTTTATTTTTCTGAATATTTACTTTTTTCTAGAGTTTGGCTTGGCATCTCATCCTCCTCACTATCTCTTGAATTCTTTGATTCTAAGAAAATGATTTTAGCCATTAGAGGTGGTATGAATAAACTAATCTACCATTCCTGGAATTGGAAGTTGTAGGAAATCTTTAAGTGTATGTTAATGTTTATAGAATTCTTTTTCTTTAAAATTTAAAAATAGCACCAAGATGTTTTAAGGTGACAACCTTTTAAAATTAATTTTTCTTGGTTCACATTAAATTCTTTTGATTTCATGTTTGTTTGTTTGTTTGTTTTTAACCTTTTAAATAAAATCGCTGTTTTAGAATATCTTTGTTAATCACCTGTGTTTCATTTCTTCTGATCATTTCTTTAGAAATGGAATCCTTAATAGCTATCGTTTTCATCTTGGGGATCCTATTACTTCACATAGTATGAAAATTTCTCAAGATTGTCATGCTCATAAGTGTCCTTTTTTTCCCCTGCACTGTTGTTGCTATTTTAATTTCTACTTTTAGTAATGTATAAGATATTTATGTAACATTTTTGCTTTATTACAGGTTCTAAAATTTTTCCAGCTCTCTTTTGTCTCAGTACTTAGTTGTTTTCAAGTTATGTTTCTTTATGGACTTACAGAATCCATTATTCTTATAATTTTATTGACTATTACTTTCTGGTATAAATGTTAAAAAAAATTGTATCTCTATTATTAGTCACTATGCTTATATCTGTTTTTGTTTGCAGAATCTTTGTAGTGTCCATTGTGGTTTCATTTATTGATTTTCCACATTTTTTATAATCATTTTTTAAAACTGAGATAAAAACAATAAATATTTAAACACGAATTCCATTGAAAAGAATTATCCAAGGAAATGAGATGTGAGAATCTACTATACTATAAAAGGTAAAGCAGGTAAACTGGACCATTCAAATGTGCAAATAATTCTTTTTTTTTTTTTAACCTAAAGGTAAGGCTTAAGACACTTAAATCTTAGCTCTTTATTTGTACACAGGCATTTTTACAGTATGTATAAATGAGAGAAGTCATTTGGGCTGAAAGAGAAGTCACAAGTGGAAATTCCTAAGGCAAACCTTATGAATGTGGATGTTAAGATGTTTTCTGCTCTATCAATTAATTTTTATTCATTAAAAAAAGTAGAGAAATGGGTATAAATGAGCAGAATTGAGACAACATGCAGATATATTGGTTGACACCAATTTTAAAAGATAAATTCATTCTGAAAGTATTTGTGAATATCCAGTCAGTAGAAAAACACATTCAGAAAACATTTTTTGAACACTTATGATGTGTCAGACTCTGTGTTAGGAAGTTGGGGTGAAAAGTTTCTATTTTTGAGACACTCCGAGTCTAATTGGGGGCAGATAAGCACAAACTTCAAATAAATACTTATAATATGGTTTTTCTCTCTCTCTCACCTTCTCTCTCTCTCTTCCTCCCTCCCTCCATCCCCCCCAAACCACTATATCTAAAAATGGTCTATATAAATGATATATGCAAACATAGTTATATATATACTTTGTTTGTATATACCATATATCTTTGGATGTACAGAGGAAAATGAAGCATCTATATATACACAAAGATGCTGCTAATGAAGTTAACATTTATGTAAAATATCCTGCCCTTTTAGTTTCCTGTGGAACCCAGAAGCCACCAGGATTCCTGAAATTTTATTTTTTAAAAAATTTTATTTTATTTTATTTTACTTTTAAAAAAAATTTTTATTTTGTTAATATACAATGTAGTTGGTTATTATGACCCATCACCGAAACCTCCCTCCCGCCTCCCTCTCCCCACTCCCACCCAAGAATGTCCTTTCCGTTTGCTTGTTGTAACAACTTCAAAAGATTGAAGTTGTTATATCTTCTTCTCCCCACCCCATTTCTTTTTTGTGTGTGTATGTGAGTGAATTAATTAATTTATTTTTGGCTCCCACCAGTAAGTGAGAACATGTGGTATTTCTTTTTCTCTGCCTAACTCGAGATGTATTGAATTTTAAGAAAAGCAAGGAAACTATGAGGGAAGACATAAACCAACATTCTTCTCTTCTCACATACTAAGCATAAGGAAGATTTCATTTCATACTTTTAGTTGGTTGAGGACAGAAACATTTTTTTTAATCACTCAATTTCAATTCATTCAGTAGAAAACTTTTCTGAGACTTAGTTTCAGGAGTTGCAAATTAAGGAGAATTAAAGATAGTTTAAGTGTTGTTATTTTGATTATAAAAAAAAATGTATGAGAACCTTCTAGCACATCTAGATAGGTATATTGAGTCAGACTGGCTTTGAATTAAACTTTTTTAATTCCTTACTTTGCAACTTAGCTATTAGATGTTGATCTATTTCTTGCAATAATTACTGGCTGTGCACTGAGTTGAGGTTATTTTACCCAACACTAACTAGCTATGGGATTTGACACAAAATATTTAACATCTCTGTGAGTTAGTTTCTCCTTATGTAAGATACAAAAATACCACTACATAACACATAAGTTTTGGTAATTGTTCTCATTTAATTCAATGAGATAATACATATAAAGCACTTAGAGCAATACTTGGCATGAAATAAGAAGACCTTTCATTCATATAACAAAAAATATTGAGTACCTACCATAAATAAGGAATTGGGTTAAGTGCTGGAGATCTAACAGTGAACAAAACGAAGTCATTCCACTCAAGTAGTTCACTATGGGGAGACAGACCTATAAAATATTTTTTAAGATAACTTATACATATACATGGGGTTCAAAGTTCACTTTCAATAGTTGTGTATGATGTGTGATGGTCAGATCAGGATAGATAGCTTATTCATCCTCGCAAGATATAATCATTCTTAGTGTCCAAAAACCAATTTCTCATTAACCCTCCACCCTCTCCCGCCCTTCCCCTTTTCCACCTCTAGTAACCATACTTCTTTTCTCTCCTATTCATTTATTTATTGAAGCTTCTTAGGTTTAATTTATTTTATTTAGTTGAAACACTTGCTTGTACATATTTGTGAAGTACAGAGTTGACAATCAATACTTGTATATAATATGTGATGATCAAATCTGGATAATTAGCATATTCATCATTACAAACGTAATCATCTTTTGTGTCCGTTAATTAATGTCTCACTGACCTGCCTCCCTCTCCTCCTTTCCCACCTATAGTAACTATAGCTCAGTTCTCTCCTGATAGTTCAACATATTATTGCAATTGTTGTTTGTTTGTTTATTAGATCCCACTTTCTTTTTTTCTTAGCACAAGCTTATAAGTGATGACATACATTACTTCTCTTTCTGTCTGTCTTATTTAATTTAACAAAATTTTCTTCAAGTTCATCCATGTTGCTGCAAATGATGAAATTTCATTCTTTTTTATAGCTAAGTGGTATTCAATTGTTTATATATATCACATTTTTCTTATCCAGTCATCCATCAATAAACATGTAGGTTAGTTCCATATTTTGGCTGTTATAAATAGAGGTGCAATAAATCACACACTTGTTTACTCCTATCAAAAGTCATCCATGGAAGGGATCAATATGAATTCCTTTTACATACATAATGGAAAAGACAGCTCCCACAGTCTCACATAACAAGAGTTTATCCATACCCATAATTCCTTATCTACTAAGGGCCATAAAAGGAACTTTAACAATTGTATACATCATTTTTATAACATTGAGCCAAAATATATAATAATCACTGTTATTTACTGTTTTAGATGAGCTAACTGTATGATAACCCTCTTTTTGCCCATTAAATGCTGTGCCTGAAAACATACTTTAAACTAGAAGTGTGTGAAATTCTGTGACCTATCTGAACAACTTTATGTGATTTCAATCATTCAATTTCTTCCATAAATGTTAATTTATAACACACTATGTACCAGGAACTGTTCTAAATTTAGAGTACAGAACCCTCTTTGGTATTCTTTTATTCTCAAATATACAAGTCATAGTCATTAGGGGCTTCACCCTGAAGCATGTGGCTTTCACAGTAGGCTGATAGAAAAAACTTAGGGCACATCTAGAAAGTCTATAACTTATTTTAGCTGTGAAGCTAGGACATTTGTTGCTTTTCCTCCCATAGATTTGTCAACCCTCTTCCCCTGGGGGATGGAGCTGCAAAAGATTACTCAAAGCCCATCTTTTTTGAGAAGTGAGGAGCCCTGAAGTGGTTAATCTCCTGGAACCCTCAAAAGAGAGGCATTCCTTTCATTTGGGAAATTAACCATGAATTGGGATTCTCTTCCTGTTTTTATTCTCCAGACCAGGAAGTTATAGGAAGAGAGCATAGGTAGCATTATAGTTTAACAATATAGGCTGGTAACATTCAGTAAAACAAGCAAAGTGACATTCCATAAGGCAATTTAAGTGATCCACCAACAAAAGCTTGATCTTAGCAAACATTACTTATCCCTACAGCAGATTCCCAGTATCTTTACATATCTATCAGTAACTTGTCTGTCTTTGAACCAGCAACCTTGTTGTGTTACAATTTTTATCTTATAACAGAGACTATATAGCCTGGGGAAAGTTTCCTGTTTTTTTTTTTTTTTTTTTTTTTTTTTTTTTTTTTTTT
>NW_007729881.1:175735-176394 GCF_000696425.1 Galeopterus variegatus
AGGGAGTTTCACTTGGGTCTTGGGCCTCTCCTCTCTGGTCAGCTTGGACTCTAGTAGGCTGCTGGATCCCACCCTGCCGGCCCCACAGGGTATGTGTGTTCTGCCAAGTTTCCACCTCATTATCCGGGCATTTCCCCACTCTGTGAGCACTAGGTGGGGCTGTTGAACCTTGCAGGGGGGGCCCGCAGGGTGTGTAATTTTTTTGCCGAGTCTCCGTCTCCTTTGCCGGACCCCTTCCCACTCTGTGTGCTCAGTACAGGGCTGGGGCATGTCTTCTGCAGTCCTCGTCTATCAGCCAGGACTTCAAGCCTGTGCTCTGCCCCACCCTGTGCAGGAAGACTTTCAGATTTCTGGTAGGGACGCTCTGAGTGCTTTTGTGGCCCTGAATAAGGCCTCCTCTGGGCCTCTCACTTTCTGCCCGGTACTGCGGCAATCTGTGTAGTTGGTTTATCTCTGACACCAGGGTGTGAGCTCCTCGGGGGAGGATCCCACAGCACACAGTTCCTCCTTGTATCCCCCCAGCACGGGCTGACCCGGGCACCTGCCCCCAGTCAGCTCTCTGACAGGTTCAAGTGAGCTTGAGAGCACTCCGGCCTCACCTCTCCCAACCAGAAATCAGTTTGGGGTTCTTCCAAACTGAGGGCCACAGAGATGGTATC
>NW_007729881.1:177484-179627 GCF_000696425.1 Galeopterus variegatus
GGCCCTAAAACCTCGAATCTGTAGTTGCTTTTTTGTCGTCGTAGATTAGTTGATCAATGATTTATTCATTTCTTTGTTGCTCTTGGAAATGCAAATAGTACTCTGGCTGCACAGCGCACACTTCTCAGGCTCGCGCTATCTTCTGGCATGCCTGCTCCAGACCTGTCGCCATCTTAAACTCCAGGATTCCTGAAATTTTAAACAAGAACTCAGGTATTCCAGTAATTGCACATCAAGTGCCCTCTAGTAGCTAAGCATTTGTTGTACAATAGCATACAAAAATTGGGAAGGTAATAAAAATAATGCAAATGGATTCCCCATTTCTTTTCCAGAAAATCCTCCTAATGGTTTGTTGATGAGCTAATCAGGTCAAGTGTTTTCTGAGTGGCCCTCTCTCTACAGAGTCAGTGAGCACAGCATTTTGTTAACCTATTGACACAGAGGAAATTTGTTTTCCATCTGACCTTTTACAATAAATACTCAAAATTACTTTCTCTTTAGCTAACAGTTAATAAATAAATTATTCAAGTTTGACACTCATAGACAGTAACATTTTGCAGTTTTTGTTTTATTCCTGTTCATTTTGTTTTCTTTTTCAGCCATTACTTCTTTCCCTAGGAAATGTTTTTAATCCTTACCAAAATTTTGCAGTGTTGGTTTACAGAGTCATTCTCTTGAACTATCTGGAACCAATCACATTCACAAAGTAATTTGTTATTTTGCTGACATAACATTCATACATGTTGAAGTGGTCACATGATAAATTTGTAAATGCATACAAATTGTATTAATTAAAAATTTATAAGCATTTGTATAAGATAGGATGAAAGTTTAACAGTGTGCTACATATGAACAAAGGGCTTTCTAAGGAACTGGTTATGAAAACAAAAATACATGGGACATTTTAAAACTGAGAATAAACTCACTTCCAAAATGGAAAAGCAGATTATGGGTCCTTGCTATCACTCTTTATTAAATCCTGATTCTAAGGATCTCTACCAACTGATGTTTTGTTAAACTTATTCCTTCAAATTACTGTACTAAACATTTTTTCATAATTATCCTAAAGTCTAGCCTTTTATCTGTTTCTAACTGTCCATTCCCTAGGTAGGTTCAATTTGGATATTTATTTGCAGTGAATATGTTTTTAATGGTTTGTTATATTCAGAGGATTACATCTTCAAAGATGGCATCCAATTTAATCCCAAAGGTAAACCTTCCTTACTCTTAAGTAGTTGGATCAATTTTAAATATTTCTTAGAGAATGCTTCTCTGCGGACTATTCTAGCATTTACTATCCTAAAAGTACTATTATTTAAGCATTATTAAATCCATTCACCTCTCCAGTTTTTAGAGACAAAAATCAAGCTCACTTACATTTCATTTATTATGAATGTGCAGGCAGGCTATTATTTTCACATTTTCCACCAATGTAAGCAGATAGCAGTATTATTTTATACTTGTTGGAAAAATTCCATAGACTTAAAAAAACTGAGAGCATTTTTGATTATCATTAGCAAGTGGCTGTTCCTTTTGGAAGATGCTCCTGGTCACTAAAAAGCATTTTGCTTTAACCACAACTCATTACACTGGATTCAGAGACTCACAAATTATACCAACAGCAGCATTTCTTTCAGTTGAATATGCAAAGTGGGTTTTTATTCTCTATGTGTTTGATTATCTACCTTGAACAGTCTTATAATGGAACTAGTTAAACCATTATTAAGTATTCTTGTAATGGAAATGTAACTCATTTATGAAGCAGAAAGTAATCCTTGTTAACTACTTTTGTTATTAAATATGCTTATAAAATATTTCCTTTAGGGGCCGGCCCGGTGGCGCACTGCTACAGTGCACCGCATGGGAGCACGGTGGTGCTCCAGCCAAGGGTTCGGATCCCACATACAGACCGGCCGCTCACTGGCTGAGCGAGGTGCGGGCCGAGGGTTGCGATCCCGTTGCCGGTCACGAAAAAAAAAAAAAAGACAAAAAGGACAAATAAATAAATAAAATAAAATAAAATATTTCCTTTAAAGTTTAACTTAACTTTGGGGGATGGTGAGTGAAGTCTCCTTTATTTTAATTATTTATAGGACCAAGTACCAGACAGTCATAATATCTCTCTGTTTTTTTAAAGCAGAAA
>NW_007729881.1:180180-181744 GCF_000696425.1 Galeopterus variegatus
ATTATTTATAGGACCAAGTACCAGACAGTCATAATATCTCTCTGTTTTTTTAAAGCAGAAAATCATAAGCCTTGCATGGAAATTCTTAAGAAATGTCAGAGAGCTGGTCCTGTTGGAAAGGTTAGTAGTTATAGAAAAATATTTCAAAAATATAAATGCAGCAGTTTTAAACATGGTTTAGTGCCCAGAATAACTTGTTGGTTTTGTTTTTCATTTTTCAACATAAATATCAACTGCCACTGTATAACTGAGTCACAAGCACATTTGAATTTAGGAATTTTTATACTGAAATATTTTTCTGTGAACAAATCCCGTCTCACCAAACAAAGATTCAGTTACTATTTTTGTGTTATAAAAGAAAGAAAGCCTTGTGTTACATAATTCTCCTTTGGGTATTTTATTTATCTATGCACTTTCTTATTTCACTCCCCATCTCATTTTCGTATTTCTCAAAATATGTAGGACAGCATTTTTGCATGCTTGCATACACTTAAGAATATAGCAGTGTGGTTAAAAACTTGGATTCTGCACCCAGGCTGCCTGGGTTCAAATCTTGGCTCTGTAACTTTTAGCTCTATGACTTTTGCAACTCACTCAAACCTCCTGAGCCTCAGTTTGCTCGTCTCTAAACTGGAGGTGGATTAAATGCTGGTGGATTAAATAAGTTAACACATGTAAAGCACTTAAAGTAGTAGCTGGTACATATCAAGCTCTTAGTAAATGTTAGCTGTTATTATTTTTAGCAAGTATTTATTAAGCCTCTATTATACCGATGCTGTGCTCTGGTTGCTAGGGATGCCACACTAAACAAGACAGGCATATTTAATTTTTTCATAGAATTTAAAGTTTAGTGGAAGATTCAGACAAATACAGAGGTTACTATGATATGATAGTGTGATAACTGCTATAGGGGTAATGTAGGGTACTACAATTGCTTAATGGAGGACCCCTTACCGGACTAAGGGGATCAGGAATGTTTTTCTGGACTAAGTGATGTCTATGCTGAGATCTGAAGGGTGGATAGGGGTTTGCCATGTGATAGCGATCAGGGTAGACAAATAGAATTTCAAGCAGGCAGGGTAGCCAGAGGACCCATGATGGGAAAGTTCCACAGGGAAGAGAGAGCATGGTACATTTAAGGACTTCATGAGGCTCAGTTAAATGCACTATTTAACTAGTTTAGGGCACAGGGTGGTGTACAAGGCTACCTTATTCTGAGAAGAATAGGGAGTCATTGAAAGTCCAGAAGAGGAGAGTGTCCTGTTCAGATTTTAGTTTTTTAAAGATCCCTCTAACTCCAATGTTGGAGTGAGTTAAAAGCTGATACAGGGAGGCCAGTTAAAATGTGAGTGCAGAATCCACAGGAGAGATGTTGGAGGTTTGGAGCTAGAATGGTAGGAGTGAAAATAAAGAGAAATGGAGAGATCTGAAAGACATTTATGATGAGAGAATCAGAAGGACTTGATAATAATATGGTGCTGGATGTGGAGTGAGAGGGAGAAAGAAGACCTAAAGATGGGCTGTCAGGTTTCTGGATTGAGCATGTGAATGGTGCCATTTACTG
>NW_007729881.1:183344-184248 GCF_000696425.1 Galeopterus variegatus
AAAAAAAAAAAAGACTTGGGAATGTGAATTGATACAGCTGCTGCAGTTATCTTGATCCCACTAAAGGGGATGGAGTCTATGACAATGGAGCTGACACAATGAAAGGCAAAGCTGAGAGAGAGAAGCAACATGCTGATTTTGTACTTTAAGTACCTCTAAGTACTGAATCTAGCCATGTCCCAAACCATCTTATCCCTTAGACTTTTTCATTTATGTGCACTAATAAATTGTTTTAAGTGAGATGAGTTTGGTTTTCTTTAAATAGGTATATATATAAAAAAACCAAATAGATAAGACATCACCTGTGAAGGAACTAATTGCAGCAGTAAAGGATGAGTTCACCCTTGGCTATGTTGAGTTTGAGGTGTTTGTGAGGCATCTTAGTGGAATAGAGATGTTCGGTAGGAAATTTCATGTATGGATAGAAAGCCAGCAATGCCTTATACAATCTTTGGTAAAGATTTTTAGAGGGCCATTTGGCAATGCATTCAAAAAAATCTTTAAAAATGGTCATATTAGTTCACTCTCCAGTATAAAAATTAAATGAGGCATGCCTCTGCATTGTAACTTACCAGAATCAGCTTAAGATTTGGACTAACTTAATTCCAGTGAGGTATAGAAATGTTACTATATACCTCTTTCGCTTTCTCCCATTTTTGTTGTATTATTATTGTTGTACATATTACATCTATAAATGTTACAAACCCAATAATACATTGTTATAATTATTAAGTTACATACTTTTATGTCTTTTAAGGAAACTAAGAGAAGAAAAGAGAGCGAACACACACACAATTTATAGCTTTTGTTATATTAACCTTTTTATTTGTCATTTTTGGTTCTCTTTATTTGTTCCTCTGGATTCAAGTTATCATCTGGAGTCTTTTTTTTTTTTTTTTTTTTT
>NW_007729881.1:185318-189037 GCF_000696425.1 Galeopterus variegatus
GGTGGATCTGCTAGCAGTAAATTCTTTCTGCTTTCGTTTATTAGAAAATATCTTTATTTCAACTTCTTTTTTTTTTTGGATATGGGATTCTTGGTTGATAGTTATTTTCTTTTGTTCATTCTGAATGCATTATCCTTCTGGCCTTAATTGATTCTGCTGAGAAGTCAGCTGTTAATCTTATGGGGTTCCCCTTGTAAGTGATATTTTTCTTTTGTTGCATTCAAGATTTTCTCCTTGTCTTTGGCTTTCAGCTTTTTTACTATCTGGTATCTGTCTTTAGATCTCTCTGCATTTATCCCATTTGGAATTCATTGAGCTTCTTGGATGTGGAGATTAATGTTTTCAATAAATTTGTGACCATTTCAGCCACTATTTCTTTGAATATTTTTTCTGCTTTTCACTCTGTCCTCTCCTTTTAGTACTCTCCTTACATGTAAGTTTGTGGCTTAATGGTGTCCCGTGTTTCTCAGAGGCTGTGTTCATTTTTTCCCCATTCTCTTTTCTTTCTGTTCTTCAGATTGCATAATCACTATTGATTAATCTTCAAGTTCGCTGTTTCTTTCTTCTGCCAGTTTATATCTACTATTGAGCCACTTTGGTGCATTTTCATTTCAGTTATTGTACTTTTCAAGTCGAGAATACCATTTGGTTCTTCTTAAATAGTCTCTATCTTATAGATATTTTCTATTTGATGTGGCATTGTAATCATACCTTCCTTTACTTTTTAAAATCATGGTTTCCTTTATTTGAAATTATTTATAATGGCTACTTTGAAAACTTTTTCTGTTAAACCACATCTGACATTTGTTAAATCTGACATCTGGCTACTCTTATAGGCAGTTTGTGTTGCCTACACTTTTTTCAGTGTATAAGTCATTCTTTTCTGCTCCTTAGCATGTTTCATATATTTTTTTGTTGCTGGAAACTGAACATTTTAGATAATATGTTNCTTATAGGCAGTTTGTGTTGCCTACACTTTTTTCAGTGTATAAGTCATTCTTTTCTGCTCCTTAGCATGTTTCATATATTTTTTTGTTGCTGGAAACTGAACATTTTAGATAATATGTTATAACTATTCTGGTTACTGGCCTTCTGAAGCTTATTATTATTAGCTTATTTGTTCGTTTATTGACTGACTAGATTATTTTAATAAAATTTGTCTTTTCACCTGCACTATAAAGTCCCTGATGTTGCTCCTAAGGAGGTGCAGCTTGGGTATGCCCACAGTCACCTGGGAGCACAGTGGATTTGGCAGGGTTCTCTTTGTCTGTCTTTTTCTCTGCTCACACCCAGCTGTTAAGCTCCACTAATTGCTGTCTGGTTACTCTATTGCTTTCAACAATGCCCTGGGACATAGATTGTTTCACAAACTGAATCAAAATTTGGACTTCTTTGAAATGATAGTTCCTGAGGTCAGTGTTTGAAATTTAGATTGACCCTAATAGGGCTCCTTCCAGCTGTCCTTTTTCCTATTTCTCTATAGGAAACCATCCAGCTATAGTTTATTTATTTATTAAAATTTTTTTGAAAAATAATCGATTGTACATATCTGTTGGGTACAGCATTGTATATTGATACTTGTGTGCATTATGTATCCAGTTACAGTTTAGGCTGTATCTCTAATGAATCTATCAGATTCCTCCCACTTGCCTTTTGCCATACCTCCAATATTTTTCAGAGTGTCTTTAGGCTTAAAATTTTCCATCATCTGTTGGGAATGAAGTCAGTTACTTTAAGGAGAGATTTGGAGTTCTCCATTTTATAGCTTGCTTCTACCTCTGGGCAAAATCGATGACCCACAGTTCTGGTCCCAGGGCAGGGACAATGACATATTTTTCTCTGAGTGATATACCCACTTTAGGAGATAAACACTTTTTGGTGAGGGGTAGGGGCAGCAGCCTCAGCTTGACTCTCCTGGTGTGGCATTCCAGCCCCATTAGCTAGGGAAGGGGAAGCTGGGTATATCATTCAGAGAAAAGGTCTCAGTGGCACCAAGTTAGAACCTCTGTTCCATGAGTGGGGGCTAGAGAGAAGAAGGATGCCCCTACCTCTCATCCAGATTTCTGGAAATGTAGCAGATATTCCTACCTCAGGAGACACATCTAATTTCTTTTCTTTTTATTTAGTTAATTTATTTAATTATACATACATATGGAGTACAACATTGATTTTCAATAATTGTGTGCAATGCGTGGTGGTTAGATCAGTATAGTCAGCTTATTCATCATTACATATGCAATCATTCTTTGTGTCTGTCGATCTGACATCAGATTCAAGGCAGAAGTAGACAAGACTGGTCTATAACATGGAGTTAGCACCCTGGAGAGTTCTTAGACTCAGGAAGTGGGATCTCCAGCGGACAGGTACTAAACTTCCTGCTAATCTGGGTGAATAAAACTTAGTGTTACATTGGAGCTGCTTTCTAAGATGACCAAGTCTGTTCCACCCTGTTCCTCCAATGAGTACCTCTCTTTTAACAATTACTCAGAGGTCATTGTTTGTGTCTCAAACCACTTAGTAGTACAATTCAGTTGTAAAAGGTTGCTGGTTCTTGTTGATTTCCCCAACTTCCCACCTGCTTGCTATTAAAATCTCATATCATAAGCTGGAAGACTTGATGTGCACAGCTTAACTGTTTTCTAGCATTTTTCAGTCTTTTATTTCATATGGCTTCTGATTGCCTTGCAATGAATTTCTTTGTTCCACTAGCTTTTCTCACTAAGATGAAATGTCAGCCCTTAGAGCTCTTCCCATCTATCTGTATTTCCAGTTGAATTGCGCTGTCTCTACAGTGCAAAGTGGCAGCAGTACCTGGTTGGGGAGGTAGTGAAACATCCCAGGCTGCCTTTGACAGCAACTCTGAGTCAACCAAGACCAGCCAAGGCAAACTTTAAAGGTAAAACTCTGGACTGGGTGGATGGGATTTATTCTAATGTATTTTTGTCCACATGCCTCTGCAAATTGTTTATAGGTTTTGTCTGTCTTTTGGCTGGTAGAATTTTTTTATTGGATCCTGACAAATCATTGGGTGAACACTTCTAGTTTCCCGGCTATTGAAACTTTGTATCTTTTATCGAGTTTTCATGAGTGTTTCTATGGTAGGAAAAGGAGGTTAAAAAAAAAAATGAGGGATTGATAACTTTCTACCATCATAACTGTAAAATTTGGATTGGATGCTTTTATGGCAGAGACAGTAATGTTCTCCCAAATTTTGCAGGAGTGTTACATTGGGTTGAGTCATGTGACTAATTATGGCCAATGGGCTATAGGTAATAATAACATGTGTCACTTCTGAGATGTAGCTTAGAAAAGCCCACATTAACATCTCCAGCCTTCCTTTTTTTTCCTCTATTAATCAAGAAAGCCATGTGGTATAGTCTCCATTATCTGGATCCCTGGAGCAGAGACCTTGTTAACCCAATAAAGTGATGGGAGCCCCTTGATAAGTGGTGTGAGCCACAATAAACTTTTTTTTTTTTTTTGGTACAGGCAAAAGAGACTTTTAGGGTGTTTTGTTACTGTACTTGCCTGTCCCAACTAGTGTATCTTCTTTCTACATACCTTAATCATTAGGTTTCATCAAAATGTTGGTGGCAAAATAAAAATTTCTCCAGATGGCTTGATGACTTTGCATTCAAGTTGAATATTCTGTGTATCTTTATTAGTTGGTAGACCTGTTTTTCTTCCTTTTTTTTTTTTTTTTTTTTTTTGTCTTTTTT
>NW_007729881.1:190037-207157 GCF_000696425.1 Galeopterus variegatus
ACCCACACCTCGCTCAGCCAGTGAGCGGGAACCGGTCTGTATGTGGGATCCAAACCCTCGGCGGGAGCACCGCCACGCTCCCAAGTGGCGCACTGTAGCAGTGCGCCACCGGGCCAGCCCGTAGACCTGTTATTCTTAATATGACAGGATAGTGTTTTTTGAGCATGCCCCCTGCTGTGCTCTAGCTTTGCTTTTTCAAAAATATAATAATGTGGTGAGTGTGTTTATCAGGTTTTATTCTCCTGGTATAGGAGGGACTTCTTGGTCTAAAATGACGGGACTCTTCAACATGAAATGTTTGAGTGAGTGATTCCCTTTACTTTACCGTCCTATGATGATTACTTATTGACATCTCCCTTTTATTTCTAGCCTATGTGTGATGAAAGATTGCACAAATAATCTCAGGTATTAACCTGGGTCTTTTCTCCTCTGTCCATTTTTTCATTTGCCTTTTGGTGTTTCTGCTGCTTGTTGGCACCTTCACCAGAAGATTGGAAGGGGAAAAGAGAGGAAATGAAACTCTTTTCCTACATACTAACAGCCCTGATTTTTAGAGGGTACCTCAGGATGTGGTTTTATTCATCTGTGAGATTCAGGAATGTGCGTGTGTATGTGTGTGTGAGACAGAGAGAGAGGAGGAGAGAGAGAGAGAGAAGTAGAATTAAACATGAATTTTTTGAGTTTCATCATTTCTGATTCTAGGAATTTAGAATTGGCCTCTATCTTTACCAAGAGTAGTAATTGAAAATATCCTCCATAAAAACCAAAAATTCCTTATTTTTAAGTGGCATAATAACTTTCTGTGCTAATTTAATAATAGGATCACTTGAAAATGTTGTTAATTAGAGAAATCTCTTTGCTCAAAAGAACTAAGTGTGTATTCTCTATATCTGTGGCAAATAAAATAAAATTATTGTTTGCCCTTGAGCTTAATCTAAATCAGCTTTAAATTTATTATACACCTGATTCTTTTTTCTTTTTTTTCTTTATAAATAAGAGACCATTCTATTTAGTATGTGGTTTAAATCATGAAAACATAGTTACTTGGTATATACCTCATGGAGTTTTTATAAGACTTGAAAGGATGCCACATAGTAAGCACCACTAATGTTTATTTTTTAAAATAAATTAATTTCTTCTAAAGATCAGTCACTCAGTTTACCTTGAATTAATTACATTTGTGCTTTTGTTTTAAATGAAAAACTCCATTTCTCTCTCTTCCTATGAGGAAATATATTTAATTACCTCCTGACTTACAAGGCAATTGGAGTTTGTTTTAAAATCTTGTGGGTTCTAAATTCTGGCGATTCCAATAAGTGTATAATTTTTAACTAAAAAAGCTCTTAGCTTGACTTAAGTGGCTTTAGAATAACTTTATTACATAATCATAGAACCCAAAAAGAACCTTGAAAGGATAATCCAGCCGCTGTTCTTCCTTTTGGAATTAGGTAACTAGCCTGGTTAGGTAACCAACTCATCTTGTCCTCAAAGGATTGCTGAAAATCTGTCCCATTGTTGAACACTTGCAGGGCTCATTCATTCATCACGAATAGGAGGTGGGTTGTTGTTAAAAGTTAATTATGGTGAGCCAAGGGATGTATCATTTTCAGTTTACATGCAGCTGTAGAAGGGGAAAATCTGTTTATCTAAACCCAAATGTAACTGTTTATGTTGGAAACTTAAATTATTGACGCACCAGGTCCTGCTTTTAAAAAAGCAAATTTATAGGATAAGGGATGCTGAGGTGATATTATGGAGGCCACAAGTATATTTTCTAGTCATGTGTAGAAAGCAATGATTAAAATCAGGCTTCCTTTCTAGCAGATGCTGGTCATGTTTTCTAAAAAGTTGTGATAGAATAAAAAAGCAAAAATTATTAAATCTAGGTTTCTAGTGAACAGAAAGAAAAAAATAAATAAAGGAAATAAAGACAGGTGAAAGAAAGACTATTTCTTTCAAGACCTGATTTACACAGATACATTTCCTGCTGGTGATTGGGAGTGGGTGGGAGGGGACAGTAGACAAAGAAATACAAATCCATGAGGAGCAGAGTGTACCTGGGCAGTGATGAGACTTGGACATTGAGTTATAACTGAAGATTCACATAAGCCTTGAGAAATATACTCCTGGTTTCTTCCAAACATGGTGCCATACCTATTCTATAACTTCTCATGAACGGTCTGAGCATTGTGCCACCTTGGCAGGTGGTGGAGAAAAGGCAGAGAGGTTGTCAGCTCTCCGTGGCTCAAGGTGACTCTGATGATAGCACCAGTCTGCTTCTCAGGGCATTCTGGGTTTGGTGTAACCTACTGTATCAGTCAGGATAGGCTGGGTAATGCTGCTGTGACAAAGGACTCCTAAGTTTTGATGCCTCACAACCTCAGAGGTTTATTTTTCCTTAAACTACCTGCTTCCCCTGCCTTCATCCCCTTCTTCACAATTCCCTAGGAGCTGAACAAGTAGGCTTTCTAGTTTTCCTGGCTTGTTAGCCCTTACACTGAGTCACAATCTTCTCCTTGTTGTAGGGGAATTCCTGTTAACTTTAATTATAGTTAAAGAGTGATGAAAAACAACACTAGTTTAATATTTTCAAAATATTAGCCCCATTAAATATGCAATAAAGCTGAAATGTTTAAATATAAATATAAAAGATATTAGAAAAATGCTATTTAATTGGATATATATAGAGATATAAAAGCTGACTTTTAATTTGTGGCCTATCTAACTTAATTAGTGGATGGTAGTTCTGTTCAATGAGATGAGAATGTCTGGGAGGTTGGGGCAGGTTTTGAGGGAGAAAGTGAAGGGTTTTGTTAATTTTTGCAAGCTTAAGAAGGTACAATTATGGGTTCTTTTTTTCTTCTCTTTTTTTTTGGTCCTAAATTTTTCTTTAAAGATGCTTTGATAGTAAAAATAATTTAGTGACCAAAGAAAATATGTAGGTTACATTCTGAGGGCTGTGTCTGGGATACCCCAGCCTGGGTTGGGCCTGATCTGAAAATGAGGAATGTTGCTAAAGGAGCCTGGGATGAGTTTCCTATGGCTTCTTAGATGCTTCTTGCTGGTGGTTGGGACAGGGCATAGGGCTCAGGTTGCCAAGGTGGTGCTAAATGCCTCCATTTGGTACAGAGTGGTTTGATGGATGCTTTGAATTTTTTTTAGTGCTTCTCAGCTTGAAAACATTTCCAATTTCCATCTTTTTCACAGGAATTTATTGAACATAAGTAAGTCAAATGTTTTTCTCATTAACTAGAGGACTTAATCATGTAGCATGATAAAAGAAAGAAAGACAAAAAGGATTCACAATTTCCCACAAGGGGAAGTTCCCTTGAAGAGTTGGATCATTCGCTGAAGCTGTTTGGCCTGGGTTTTCCCTAAGTTTATTGATCTCCTCACTTTGGCCCAGTTGAGACTTTGAGTGTTTCTATCTAACCCTATCACTCTTTCTTGGGCTTGTGGTCTGAATATAGGGCCACCTAAAGGTATTGTGGGGCCTTAGGCAAATGCTCTTTGCCTCTCAACTCCTTTTTAGAAAGGTAAATTCCCTTTCAAGGAAAAATGAAACCATATAAGGGCACCATGTGTATAATGTAGGCTAATCCAATGAATCCAGGTCATGGCAGGCAAATGCTCTTTGCCTCTCAACTCCTTTTTAGAAAGGTAAATTCCCTTTCAAGGAAAAACGAAACCATATAAGGGCACCATGTGTATAATGTAGGCTAATCCAATGAATCCAGGTCATGGCGATATATGCTTTTTCTTTTGTTTCAACAGTTGCTGTTGAAAACTCTTACAGAAGGATTTAGATATCTCTTGCTTTGTTTTATTTACTTTATTTATTTACTTTTTTTAGTAAATAGATTTACCTTTTCTATGGCAAATGAGAATCTAGCAGTTCTTCAGAATCATGCTTGTGTTACAATGTAAATATGGAAAGTGTAGGCAGTAGGGTAGTGATAGGACATAGACAAGATATGTTTTAAAATTCTTCTTCTATGAACTATCTGTTCATTCCTTTATACCTAAATGCTTAATATATATTGGTATTCTACTAAGTGCTCAGAATTATTTTTAAGAATGATGGTGGACACAAGGGAATGTTGAGATCAACTACCTGGTCTTGGGCTGTTTGCAAGATGGTTGGAAAGAAAAGACACACACTTGGGAAAATAGCTACCAATACCTGGAGAAATGTGACAAGTGCTGTATGAGCAGGGCAGAGTAAAAAAGCCGTCAGAGTTCAGCAAGTGTGCAGTCCCCATGCACAGCATGACATGAGAAGCCTCATTAGAAGAAATGGAATTGGAGTTAGGAACCAAAATCTGAATTGTCAGAGAGGTCAGTGGGAAGGGCATTTTCAGGGAGGGAAGAAACAAAGGCACTTAGATTAAAAAAGTACAATACAGTTTGGGTGGGGCAGGGCAGTGATAGCAATGAGTAGATTAATTTGCTTGGAGCAGAAAGATTTCCCCACACTTCACCCCACCCCGCCAATCCTATTAACTGAAGGGTTCAGTTTAGTTGAAGTGGAGTGAAGCCTTAGTCCCTACATACCTAAGTTTCCTTACTTGTAAAATGGAATTAATCATATCTACCAGACATAGATTAAATGATTAAATGGAATAAATGAGATATGATGCTAAAAGGAAGGTGTTGAACCCAGAGTTTCTCACGCTTTATTATCCCTCTTTATTCAATTCTTTGAATTTAGCTTAATTCCAGTGCTGTCACACTATTAAGAAATAACTTAAATTTGACTGTTATTGCATTTCCCTAGACCAGTTTCTAGTCATCTTCTGATTTAGGAGAATTTTCTTGATATAAATCATCTTTATATGCAAAGGAGACCAATGTCATATTTGAGAGCTTTAAATAATTCATCATTAACTAGTTCAGGGTGGCTAGAGGATAACAAGCTAAAGGGTGTGGATGGAGATAAGAAAGTATGCTTTTCTTTTTGTAGTTATATCAACATCTTCCATGACATAAGGTTCACTATAAACAGGCAAAATAAATGGCATTGCTTTAAGGAATTCAGTTAAAAACACTGCTGTTGTATTTGATCCATGGAGCAAAATGACTCAGGTCTGAGAAAAGAGAGCACTGCACTGTGTCTAATTCCTGTGCCATGTTAGAATGTTTATGCCAGCTTGAGTTGTGATGGGGTCATCTACATCATTTGGTCCTTGTCCTTGTGACTCACGGTTTCTGCTGTAGAGTTAACTCCCTGCGGTGGAAAAGGGAGGAGTTACTTGCCAGACCACATGGAGTAGAAAACAGCAGATTGCCATAGGTTTTGTGTAAGCTGAAGGCACATAAACTTAAACCTCCCAGAGTAAACCTTGGAAAACTCTTTTTTAATAGCATTCTCATAGGTGTTTAGTTATAAGATTTCAAAGTTAGTTTATGGAAAATGTGTGAGAGACAACAAATGGTTCAAGGTATATAATTTCACTGCCTCTGTTTAGGTTGGAGAAGCTGGAGAAAAGAATGCCTCCCTTTGATTTGCTATAATTCTGCCTGGGCTATAGAGTATGACTATGTCAATGTGTGTATATGGAATTCTTGGACTTCAACTCCGTAAACCTGTGTTTCTGTAGTTCTGTGCTGAGCAGAGTGTTCAGCTAAGGTAATGTTAGGGAGTATGGATGAGTCAAGGAAATTGGAAAACTGGAAGTGCCTATGTATTTCCAAGTAGGATTGGAGAAGGCCCCTCCTGACATCTGACACTGACAATTCATAGATTTGTTGATTAATGGTGGCCTTAATCTCATGGTGTGCCTGGGTTATATTTAGAACTGTTATAGAGGAATCTAGCTTCTCTCTGTAACTCATGAATCTTAAACTTACAGAGTAACTACTTTATACCAGGCATGTGTTAGATGCCAGGGGTAGAAAGATGAACAGCACATCATCCTGTGGGAATTAAAGTCTAGTGGAGAGAGATGTTTGTAAACAGTCACAGAACAATGTGATAAATATTATGATAAAGGAGTCTGTTGTATGCTATCACAGCAAAGAGGAGAAAGCATTTAAAACTGCTGACGGATGAAGGGACAGGTCAGAGAAGGCTCTATAGAAAAGTTGACCCTACACTAGGTTCTCCTAGTGGCAGCCCTTGTGGGATGGTTTGGGGGGAGAGGAGAAACTATACAAGTTAGATTATTAAATAGATTAGCACTCATTTCTTTTAATTCCTGCAAGATAAATAACCCAAACCAAAATGAAGCAGAAATATCATTAGATTATCATCAGTTAAAGCTCCAGATTAATTGTCTGAGAGGTAGAAAAGACAGAGAAGAGGAATGAGGAAGCAGAACACAAGCAAGCAAGAGTGGATGTCAGGGGGTACTGGAAGGAAACATGGCATACTCAGAAGAGTTGAACTGATTTATGTAGGGATTATGTCAGGGCCATGTGAAAGGAACCAGCAAAGGACAGTGAGGCACCCAGGGACTAGCAACAGCAGGAAGCCATTACTGCTCTTGGGCCTGAAAGAGCAAAGGGAGGAAATCCTGTTATTGCAGCCCAGTGAGAGCTGGAGCCATGGAAGAGGAGAAATAGATGGTTAGAAACTGTGGCTGTAGAGAAACACAGCTTCTGTCAGAACTATGGAGAGGCAGAGAGGGAGCAGGAACAAAAACCCCAAACTCAGCTTCCTCTGCCCTCTGGTATTGGCTAAATCAATGGAAAACAGAAGATAAGGGAGCCAGGATAATGAATTCTTAGATTGCTTCCCAGTCTCCGATACCACTTTGTGTGCTGATTTATGTAATGATATATATAATAATAAAGTTGTGAGCAGTGACAGCTCTATTATGTCCCCATCTCCCTGGATAAACCAAGATAGATCATATCCTGGATCATAAACAACACATTTAAATGGGTTAAATCAGAGAAAGTATGTTCTTTGACCATAGAAAATTAAACTAGAACTCAATAAGAAAAAGAGATCTGAACATTCCCAAATTTGGAAATTAAACAGCACCTTCTAAATAACTGATTAGTCAAAAAGAAAGTAAAATAATGAATTAGAAAACACTTGAAAGTGCAACATATCAAAATTCTAATTTGGGACATAGCTAAAGTGGTGCTTAGGTGAACTCTCAAAACGTTCAAAAATAAGAAAAATTATACACAATTTAGAAATAGGCAAAGCAAATAATTTGGGCCAACACTTTACTAAAGAAGAAATACTGATGGCAAATAAGCACTTGAAAAGATTTTCAATATAATTGGTCATTAGAAAATGCAAGTTAAATTTACAGTGATATACCACTTTACACCTATAAGAATGGCTAAAATAAGTCAGTCAATCAGACTAACAGAACCAAGTACTGGCAAGGATGCATTGCAATTAGAACTCTCATGTATTAATGGTGCAAAGGCAAAATGGTAAGCACTCTGGAAAACAATTTTCAGTTTCTTATGAAGTTAAACATATACTTACCATATGACTCAGAAATTCCACTCTTAGGTATTTACCCATGAGAAATAAAGACATATATGTTCTTACAAAAACTTGTCCGTGATTGTTTATATCAGCTTTATTCATAATCATTACAAACTAACCCAATTGTACTTCAACTGGGAATGGATAAACAAATGTTGTACACCCATACAAAGGAATATTCCTCAGCAACTAAAAAGAACAAACGTGCTACATAAATGACCTGGAACTTTCTATGTATACCCTGAAGGAGACCCTTACCTCCTGTAGCTGCAGTGCTGAGACTGAAAATTAAATGGAAATTCTCATCTTGTTATTGACTAAATTACAAAGCAAGTTAAACCCAAGCCTCACAGGGTGTCTACTGTTAAAAGTGAGAGCATCGACTGGGAAAGACTGGGATACTTTAAGTTGGAACAGAGACGTGTGGGAAGAACCTGGTGAAGGTGGGGATATTGAGTCCCTAAATTCTGATGTCTTCTTTACCAGTGGGAGCAACCTTCCCATCCTGAATAGAAGCACCCTCCCTACCTCCAGTGTTAGTGGCTTCTCCATCCCCAGGGAAAGTGGCCTCTCCACCCCATCTGAGGAGATTAACCCTTTTTTACCTGAGGAAACTGTAATGGCCTCCCTTGAAGCAGTTACCAAGTAATACAATACTGATTCTCCTCACCATCCCCACCACACCTCATTGCTTCTAGATCTATATCTAGATTCAAGTCTTAGCAGGCCCGTAAAGGTGAGGTACAAAGTGTGACCCATGAGGAGGTGTACTACCCTTCAAAGAACTACTTGAGCTTTCTAATTTGTACAAACAAATCTGGGGAATATGTGTGAGAAAGGATATTGAAGGTATGAGATAATGGTGGAAGGAACAGGAACATAAAGTTGGATCAGGCCTAATCTATTGATATGGACTTACTAAACAGAGGTGCCACACTTAATGTTGCAGCTCAGGGAGTTAGAGAAGGCTCTAACAGTTTGTTTCGGTGGTTGACTGAAACATGGAACAAAATGTGGACCACAGTGAGCAAATTAGAAATGCTAGACCTGTGGTTTAATGTAGGGAAAGGGATTCAAAAGCTTAGGGAGATTGGAATGTTAGAGTGGATTTGTCATTTAAGACCTACTCCTCCAGACTGTGAGGGGCCAGAAGATGTACCTTTCACCAACACTGTGAGAAATAAATTGTGAGGGAAGTCCTGGCATCCTTGAACAACTCTGTGATTGTACTTCTCTATAGACAAGACCTTACAGTAGGAACTGTGGTCACTGAATTGGAAAACCTAAATGCAATGGGAGTAACTGGATCCCAGGGTGGCAGGGGTAAAGTGGTGTCACTCAACAACCAAAAGCAAGGTGGATGTGGCTACCATATTAGACAGAAGAATCAAAGCAGCAGTCAGCATAATCTGACTCAAGCATACCTATGGTGTCTGCTAGCTGATCATGGTGTTCCTAGAAGTGAAATAGATGAGCATTCTACTAAATTCTTACTTGATCTGTATAAGCAGAAGAATTCTAGGTCAAGTGAACAAAAGTCTAACCTGAATTATAAAAACAGAATTAGCTCCTGAGTCAGTTCCAGACTTGAGCCAGTTTACAGACGCAGAACCACTTGAATGAAGGAGAGGCTGGATAACCTTGAGGAAAGACCCCAATACACTGACAAATATTTATACTGTTAATCTTTCTCCCAGACTTCCTGAAAGTGATCTGTGGTCTTTTAACAGAGTACTGTGCATTGAGGAAAAGAAAATCAATAGAACTTTTGGGAACTACTAGACACTGGCTCTGAACTGACAAATTCTGGAAGTTCCTACAACCAAAGAAGAGGCACAATGTCTAGTGGTCTTAGTGGTCCACCAGTCACAGGAGGTACTTATGGAAGTCAGGTGATCAATGGAGTTTTAGCAATGGTCTGTCTCACAGTGGACCCAGTGGGTCCTGCAACCCATCCTGTGATTATTTCCTCAGTTTTCGAATGCATAATTAGAATAGATATATTCAGCAGCTGGCAGAATCTCTACATTGGTTCCCTAATGTACAGAGTCAAGGCTATTATAGTAGCAATGGCCAAGTGGGAGTGGCCACTAGAAATGCCTCTACCGAAGAGAATAGTGAACCCAAAAGCAATACTACATTCTAGCAGGGATTGCAGAGATTAGGGCCACCATCAAGGACTTGAAAGATGCAGGGTTGGTAATTCCCTCTTCATCCCCATTCAGCTCAGGTATTTGCCTGTGCAGAAGACATATGGATCTTGCAGAATGACAGTTAAATAAACTTAACCCGGTGGTGACTTCAATTGCAGCTTTTCACTGCCTGAGAAAATTAACACATTCCCTGTTACCTGGTATGCAGCTATTTACCTGGCAAATGCTTTTTCTTCATACCTGTCAATAAGGAACACAAGAAGCAGTTTGCCTTCAGCTGGCAAAGCCAACAATCCACTTTCACTGTCCTACCTCAGAAGAATATCAATTTCCAGCCCTATATTATTTGCAAGCTATACATCCAACAAGGGATTAATATCCAGAATATACAAAGAACTCAAACAACTATACAGTAAAAAATACAAATAATCCAATTAAAAAATGGGCAAAGAAAAGGAATAGACACTTTTCAAAGGAAGACATACAAATGGCTATATAATAATTTAGTTCATTGGGATCTTGCGCAGAGGCTGATTGAACCTAGTGAGCAACAAGTAGCAAGTATTCTAGATTTATTGTTAAGAAATTTGCATGTCAGAATGCAAGAAGTAAATAAGACAAAAACTGAGAGATTTTCTATCTCAGTGAAATTTTAAGGGGCCTAGTGGTATGTGACCTGTCAAGATATCCCTTCTAAGGTGAAGAATAAACTGTTGTTGCTTCCTACAACCAAAAAAGAAGTACAATGCTTAGTGGGCCTCCCTGGATTGTGGAGAGAACATATTCCTCATTTGGGTACATCACTCCTGCCTATTTACCATGTGACGTGAAAAGCTAGTTTTGAATAGATCCCAGAACAAGGGAAGGCTCTGCAATATGTCTAGGCTGCTGGCTCTTGGGTCATATGATCCAACAGATCCAATGGTGCTTGATGTATCAGTGGCACGTAGAAATGCTATTTGGAGCCTTTGGCAGGTCCCTATAGGTGATCGCAGTATAGGCCCTTAGGATTTTGAAGCAAAGCCCTGCCATCTTCTGCAGCTAACTACTCCCCTTTTGAGAAACAGCTCTTGGCCTGTTACTGGGCCTTGATAGAGACTGAATACTTAAGTGTGAGCTGCCAAGTTACCACGTGATTTGACCTGGGTGTTATCTGACCCACCAAACCATAAAGTTGGGCAAGGACAACAAAACTCCATTATCAAATAAAACTGGTAGATATGTAATTAGACCAGAGGAGGCCCTGAAGGCACAAGAAAGTTACATGAAGAAGTAGCCCAAATGCCCATGGTCTCCACTCCTGTTAAACTGCCTTTTCTCTCCCAGTATGTATCTATGGTCTCATGAGGAGTTCCCTATAATCAATTGACAGAGGAAGAGAAGACTTAGAACTGGTTTACAGATGGTTCTGCATGATATGCTGGCACCACCCAAAAGTGGACACTTGCAGCACTACAACCACTTTCTGTTACATCCTGAAACACAGTGCTGAAGATAAATCCTCCCAGTGGGCAAAACTTTGAGCAGTGACCTAGTTGTTCACTTTGCTTAGAAGGAGAAATGGCCAAACATTTGATTATATACTGATTCATGGTCTCTGACCAATGGTTTGTCTAGATGGTCAAATTTTCCAAACATGGAGGAACATGATGGAAAGTTCATGGCAAGGAAATATGAGGAAGAGGTATATATTGCAGACCTTCTTGAATGGGCAAAAAGTATGAAGGTATTTGAGTCCTATGTGAATGTTCACCAAAGGATGACCTCAATGGAGGAGAATTTTAATAATCAACTGGATGGAATGACCTGTTTTGTGGATACCAGTCTGCTTCTTTCCCCAAACATCCCTAGCATCACCCAATGGGCCCATGAACAAAGTGACTATGGTGGTAGGGATGGAGGTTATGCAGGGCTCAGCAACATAGCCTTTTACTCACCAAGGCCTACCCAGCTATGGCCACTGCTAAGTGGTCAATGTACCAGCAGCAGAGGCCAACACTGAGCCCCCAATATGGTACCATTCCCTGGGGTGATCAGCCAACCACCTGGTGGTGGTGCAGGTTGATTGCATTGGGCCACTTTCATCTTGGAAGGGACAGTGTTTTGTTTGTACTAGAGTAGACAATTACTCTGATTATGGATTTTCCTTCCCTGTATGCAGTCCTTCTGCCAAAAGCTATCATTCATAGACTTACAGAATGCCTTATTCAATGTTGTGGTATTCCATACAACATTGCTTCTGATCAGCAAAAAAAGTGCAGCAATGGGGCCATGCTCATGGAAGTCACTTATCTTTCTATGCTCCCTACCATCCCCAGCTCCCCAGATGGTTTGATAAAGCAATGAAATGGCCTTTCAAGGACTCAGTGACAGTGTCAGCCATGTGTCGGTCCTTTTCAGGGATAGGGCAAAGTTCTCCAGAAGGTTGTACACATACGGAGTCAGTTTCTGATATATGATGCTGTTTCTCCTGTAGCCAGGATTCAGTGGGTCCAGGAATCAAGGAGTGGAAATGGGAGTGGCACCATTCACAATTACCACTAGTACCCCAATAGCAAAATGTTTTATTCCTGTTCCTATGACCTTATTCTTTGTTGGCCTAGAGGTCTTAGTTCCAAATGCAGAAATGCTTCCATCAGGAGACAAAACAATGATTCCATTAAACTGCAAGGTAAGACTGCTACTTGGCCACTTTGGACTCCCATGCCTCTGATTCAACAGGCAAATAAGGGAGTTACTGTGTTGACTGAGTAAAGTAGATTGTCCTCCCCAATGTGGGTAAGCTTCATCTAATCCATTGAGGGCGTGAATAGAACAAAAGACAGAATAAGAGAAAATTAACTCTCTGCCTGACTGTCTCTGAGCTGGGATATCAGTCTTCTCTTGCCTTTGCACTTGGACTCAAGCTAGAACATACACCATTGGATTTCCTGGTTCTCAAGTCTTTGGACTCAGACTGAGACTTACACCATTGGCTATTCTGGTTCTCAGCCATTGGAGTAGATTTAGAAATATACCATTGGCTCTCATAGTTTTCTAGCTTTCTGACCATAGATCCTGGAAATTCCTAGCCTCCATAACCACATGAGCCCATTTTTTAGAGTAAATCTGTATCTATATCTACATTAACATTTTTATTCATATCTATCTCCTTTTTGGTACCAAGAAGTAGGGTGCTGCTGTAACTAATAGCTAAACATGTGGAAATGGCTCTGAAGTTGGTTAGTGGGTAGAGGCTGAAAGTGTTTTGAGGTGCATGCTAGAAATATGGACATTAAGAGTAATTCTGATGAACTACTAGGTGAAAATGAGAAACATTATTGGAAAGACGAACGTTGTTATAACATAACTGAATTGTGTTTGTGTTCTAGTGTTTTGTGGAAGGTAGAACTTGCGAATGATGAAATTGGGGATTTAGTTGATATTTCTAAGCAAAGTGTTTAAGGAGTGGCTTGGTTCAACTTAACTACTTATATTAAAATATGAGAAGAGAGATAATTTGAAGAAGGAATTGTCAAGCAAAAAAGAATCAGAACTTAAAGATTTGGAAAATTCTTGTCCTGTCTATATTGCAAAAAAATGAGAAAGTGTATTCAGAAGAGAATGCCACAGGTGCAGCTGGACTATCACTTGATAAAGAGCTTATAATGGAAGGGAATGGAGTTAGGACAAAATGAAGGAAGGCTGTTGGGCTCCTTGGATTTGAGAGTGCAGGATGATAGAGTTATTTAGCTGTGAACTTGTGCTATTCTTCAAGAAGAGGAAATAATAACCCTGGGGCAATTCAGAAACTAACAGTCCCACCATCTTGTTTTCGATAGTCCAGATGAGGAAATAATAACCCTGGGGCAATTCAGAAACTAACAGTCCCACCATCTTGTTTTCGATAGTCCAGATGACTTTTTTCTGCAGCTATGAGACCAGGACCACCCTGCTGGAGGAAATAATAACCCTGGGGCAATTCAGAAACTAACAGTCCCACCATCTTGTTTTCGATAGGCCAGATGACTTTTTTCTGCAGCTATGAGACCAGGACCACCCTGCTGAACTTTGGGAATGGACCCCCCTGCCTGGCAGAGCCATGGATTCAGGATCTCTGCCCCTGTGGTTTCTGAAGGTGGAACTGCTGCCTCAGTGGGTCTGGAAGGCAGAGAATCAAACCAAAGAATTATTCTTGAGCCTTAAGATCTGATGGAATTTGTCTTGCTAGGTTTGGATTTGCTTGGGATCTGTCACCCTTTTCTTCTTTCCCACTTTTCCCTTTTGTAATAGAAATGCCGTTCCTATGCATGTTTTACCATTGTATTTTGGAAGCAAATGACTTATGTGGTTTCATAGTTGGAGAGGAATTTCGTCTCAGTTCAAATTGTACCTTGAGTCTTACCCATACCTAATTTAAATTATATTTAGAAAAGACTTTGAACTTTATATTTTAGAATCGATGCTAAAATTATTTGAGACTTTTGGGGCAACTTGGATGGAATGAATGTACTCCACATGCAATAAAGACATGAATTTTGGGTGGCCAGGGATGAAATTTTATAGATTGAATATGTCACCCCAAATTCCATATGTTGAAACCCTAACTCTCAATGTGTTGGTGTTTGGAGAGGGGTCTTTGTAAGGTAATTAAGTTTAGATGAGGTTATGAGAATGGGGGTCCTCATGATTATTGCACTTATGAGAAGAGGAAGAGAGAGAGATTGCTTTCTCTTTCCACTATATGAGAACACAGAGAGAAATCAATCATCTGAAATGCAGGAAGATAGTTCTCACTAGAACCTGACCATACCAGCACCCTGATCTCAGACTTCCAGCATCCAGAACTATGAGAAAATAAATTTCTGTTGTTTAAGACACCCAGTCTATGGTATTTTGTTATGGCAGCATGAGCAGACTAAGACAGTCAATTAAGTTTATAGTGTTGTTTAGGTCTTCTATATCATCACCTGATTTTGTGTCTGCCTATCCTATCAATTAGTGAGAAAGGAGTGTTGAAATCTCCAACTAAAATTGTGTATTTGTTTATTTCTCCTTTCAGTTCTATAGATTTTGCTCTATGTATTTTAGGTGCACATACATGTAGCATTATTATGTCCTCTTGATGAATTTATGCTTTTATCATTATGTGATATCTTTATTGCTGTTAATATACCTTATTCTGAAGTCTACTTTATCTAGTATTCAGGTAGGCAGTCCAGCTTTCATTGACTAGTACTATAATTTTTCTATCCTTTTGTTACCTATCTATGTCTCTATATTTAAAGTGGATTTATTGTAAAGAATATATAATTGGGTTTTATTTTTTATTCAACCTGATTATATTAGCCTTTAGTTGAAGTGTTATTTCCAATTACATTTAATGTTAGTATGGATATGGTTGGGTTTACATATGCCATCTTGCTAAATGTTTTCTACATATCTTGTTGGTTATTTGTTCCTTCTTTCCTCTTTTAGTGCCTACTTTTGAATTAAATATTATTATTTTATTTATTTAAAAATTGGATTATTAATGGTTGCTTATTAAACATCTTTAACTTATCAGTTTGCTTTTAAACATACCACTTCATGTATATCATAAAAAATTTACAACATATACTTCCATTTCCTCTCTTTCAACCTTTGTGGTAGTTGTTATATTTTTTACATCTTCATATATTATCAACCCCATAATATATATTCTTACTATTATAGCTTTAGGCAGTTATATTTTAAAGAAATTCAAAATAAGAAAAATATCCTTTATATTTAATTATATTTTTAATATAAAAGCATTTTTATGCTTTTCATTCTTTTATATAGGTTCAGTTTTCTATCTGGTATTATATTTCTTGTGCCTGAAGAACATCTTTCAATATTTCTTATAGTGCAGGTCTGCTGGCAGTGAATTCTTTCAGCTTTTGTCTGTCTGAGAAAGTCTTTATATTACCTTTATTTTGAAGATATTTTTGTTGGAAGTATCATTCTCAGTTGACTGCTTCATTTCTTTCATTACTTTGAAGATGTTACATTATCTCCTGGATTACATAGTTTCTAAAATGAAGTTTGCTATGATTCTTTCTTTTTATGTGATGTTTTTTTTTTTTTTTCTTTTTAGTTTTGTCTTTCATTAATTTCAGACAATTCTTGACCATTACCTCTTTAAATATTTCTTCTTATTCTTATTCTGGGAATACAATTTCACATATGTTAGACTGTGTGGTTTTGTCTCAAAACTTTTGGATGATCTGTTCTTTTTTTATCATGTATTTCATTTTGCATAATCACTAACTATATTCAGATCTATTAATTTTTTCCTGATTATGTCGAGTCTGCAGACAAACCTGTGAAAAATTGTTTTTTAATTTCTAGAATTTCCTGTATTGGTTTCCTATTGCTGCTGTAACAAATTATTTTAAAGATACTGGCTTAAAACTACACAATTTTATTATATTACAGTTCTGGAGTATTATACAGTTCTGAAATGTATTATGTTACATTTCAAAATTCTGAAATGGGTCTCATTTGGCTAAAATCCAGGTATGAGCAAGGCTGCATTCCTTTTGAAGATTCTAGAGAATAATCCATTTCCTTCCTTTTCCAGTTTCTGGGGGTCACCTTCATTTCTTAATTCATGCACCCTTCCTCCATCTTCAAAACCAGCAGCATATCATCTTCAAATTTCCCTCTGACTCTTTTGCCACCCTGTTTCACTTAAGAGGACACTTGTGATTACATTGAGCCCACCAGTATAATACTGGATAATATTTCCATCTCATGGTCCTTAACTTAGCCACATATGTAAAGTTTCTTTTGCCATGTAAGGTAATATATTCATAGGTTCAAGGGATTAGGACACAGATATCTTTGGGGGGATGTCCCATTATTCTGCTGGCCACACCACCTGATTGTCCTTTATGATTTCCATCTTTCATGGGTTTAATTTTGGTTTCTCAAAAGATATATCCATGTCCAAGTACCTGGAACCTGTGAATGTTATCTTATTTGGAAAAAGGGTGTTTGCAGATGTAATTAAATTTTGGTTCTTGAGATGATGTCATCTTAGATTACCAAATCCGATGACAAATGTATTTATAATAGAAATAAGAAGATAAGACACAGACATACAGACGGGAAGGAAATGTAAAGACAGAGGCAGAGACTGGAGTGTTGTATAAGAGAAGGTGACTCCCCCAGGAGCTGGAAGAGGAAAGAAAGGATTCTCCCCTTGAGCTGCTAGAGGGAGTGCAGCCCTGATGGCACCTTGATTTCAGTCTTTAGGCCTCTAGAACCATGAAAAGATAACTTTTTTTTTCTTGTTTTAAGCCACCCAGTTTGTGGTAACTTGTTATGGCACCCCTGGGATATGAAAATATCTCTCTGTTGAAAATCCTCATCTCTTAACACATATATTACGCTTTTTATATTAGACCCTTAAATATATTAATTATAGTTTTTAAGAAGTCCTTGCCCATTAATCTCAACATCTGGGCCAAATCCTGTCTGTTTAATCTCTTGACAATGGGTTGTTTCAT
>NW_007729881.1:207756-208852 GCF_000696425.1 Galeopterus variegatus
TTAATCTCAACATCTGGGCCAAATCCTGTCTGTTTAATCTCTTGACAATGGGTTGTTTCATTCTTGCTTTTCGTGTGTGTTGTGTTGCGTTTTTGTTTATATAGCAGATAGCGTGTACAAAAGAACATTAGAGATTGAACTAAATAATGTTTATGTCCAGAACTAGGAGTGCCTCTTCCTCTGTTAGGTCATGAGTCTTTGGGTAGTTGAGGATATCTAATTAATAGATGAGCTGGAGTTGGGTTTGTTGCTGTTGTTATGTTGTTAACTTCAGTGAACCCTGTGCTTCAAATTCCTCCTGTGGTAGACTGGTGCTACCTTGTTCTCAGTGTGAGGTCTGAAGTGCTAGAGGGATTTTCTAAATGTTCCTTCTCCACCCTCAGCTTTCAGCAACCACTACATACCTTTGCCACAGAGGGGATTTCTTTCTATGTTCTTGTCCTTCCCCCAGCCTTAGACTTCTGTTGCAGTTATTATGTGCAAGGCTTATGCTGGAGTTGGGGGTTTTCAATTATCCTGCTCCAGCCTTAGTCTCAAGCAGACCCTGTGCTCTAGAGCCTCTTATGTCAGGCTTTTTGAGCACTCCCACCTCTCTCCTATGACAAATCTTTTCCCCCTTCTCAGTCCAGGGTCTACAGTATAGGTAGGTTTCCTGTGGTTCCTTTTCCCTGGCGCAGGTGACCTCTGCCTTTTAATGAGTTTCCTGTTTCTCACCAAGCAGTAGCAGGGTATATTTCCTTATATCAGTATAGGATTCTGGGCATAAGCAAGTTTTCTACCCCTCTCCCAGAAGCATCCAACCTTTGCCTGGAAACAGGGACATGGCAGGGTTTCCTGACCCTCCCTCAGTGGCAGATCCATTTTACTTTATGTAAAAGAATGATCATCTACCTCAACAGTAGACAGATTTTGCTTCCTATCTGAGAAAATTCTCAGCTGCGGGCAGTGGAAGCTGCTCACCATCTTGTACTCATGCAGAGCCCAATGTGAGATGAAATCTTCCAGGCACTCCTCTTCTACTTTCAAAGCTTAGGTCCAGACATCTGTGCCACCAAGTGGGCTTTCTTTAGTTTCCTACTTACCCCCAATAATTCTT
>NW_007729881.1:209709-210012 GCF_000696425.1 Galeopterus variegatus
TCCACTTATTTCTATTATTGCTGTCACTAGTGTCACCCAGGCTGTCATCTGTTTTCTCAACTTCTATGTCAATCAGCAAACTGGTCTCAGCTTTTACTTTTGTCCTCCTAGACTACCCAGCAGCCAAGGGCAAAACATAAATCTAATCACATTCTAAAAACGTAAGTAAAATCTGAGGACATCAAATCCCTGCTCATAATCATACAATGTCTTCCCACTGATTTTAGAATAAAATCTCAAGTCCTCACTATGACCTGTAAGGCCCTGAATGATCTGGCCCTGTCTACTTCCACAATTTTTCTC
>NW_007729881.1:210230-211543 GCF_000696425.1 Galeopterus variegatus
CCTCACTATGACCTGTAAGGCCCTGAATGATCTGGCCCTGTCTACTTCCACAATTTTTCTCAAGGCCACTTTCTTACTCACTTACTCTATCTGGCCACAATCACATCTTTCTGTTTCTTGAATACACCAAGTTTTCTTCCTGTAAGATCTTTGCCCTTGCTCTTCACCCTTTGCCTGGAAATTCTCTCCTAGAACTTTGCAATGTCATCGTTGCCTTATTCTTCAGTTCTTTTCTTGAATGTTGCCTCCTCAAATATGCCTTCCATGCACCCTCTGTGTAAGATATCTTCACCTCCACCTCTTCAAGTCCTATTATTTTCTTTCTTGGCATCCTGTTTGTTTACTTCATAGAACTCATTCAGTAAATATTTGATTTTTGTGTCTCTCCCCTACTGGATAGTGCGCCGCTTGGGAAGCGCGGCGGCGCTCCCGCCCGAGGGTTCGGATCCCANCATCATCTTTTTCTGTTTGGGTAATACTGACATTCTTTTTTGCCCCTTCTACATACTAGCAGAACTATATTCATTGATTTAACAAATATTCAAATCAATATCAATCCTAAAGGACCAACCGATGTCTCAAACTTTACATATCCATAATGGAAATTTTGGTTTTCCCCATGCTTCCTGTTCTACCCTAAGCCTTTCTCTGTGAATTGTGCCACTATTCACCTAGTTGTTTAAGTCAGTTATCCTGATTTTCTCTCCCTCGCCCCACACATACAGTTCAGCAGTAGCCACCATAATTATTGGTTTCATTTCCAAAATAAATGAAAAATCCTTCCACTTATTTCTATTATTGCTGTCACTAGTGTCACCCAGGCTGTCATCTGTTTTCTCAACNCCAGACATCTGTGCCACCAAGTGGGCTTTCTTTAGTTTCCTACTTACCCCCAATAATTCTTATGAGTGAAACCACCAAGAATCCTATGAATGGGTGCAGACATTCTTGTGCCTGTGGCTCCTAGAGATTCTATACTGTCATACTAGCCCACATTTGTCCTTTAAGAATGTGTTAAATTTAAGTTTTCTTCTAACCTGCTGCTGTGGTTCCTTTTTTTTCCTCCTATCCTTCCTCGAAGGTGAAATATTTAGATGTCCTTTGTTGCCTGTGAGGAGCCTTTCACCCTTTGGAATTTAGTTCACCTGATCTCCTTGCAACCTCAAGAACTGAGGTTGTGAACTCAAGAATTATTACTTTGTAGATTATCTGCCTTTTCTAAAGGCAGTGTAGATTATTTAAGAGTGTAGATCATCATCTTTTTCTGTTTGGGTAATACTGACATTCTTTTTTGCCCCTTCTACATACTAGCA
>NW_007729881.1:213591-214853 GCF_000696425.1 Galeopterus variegatus
ACTGAGGGTTGCGAGCCGTTGCCGGACACGGAAAAAGACAAAAGACAAAAAAAAAAAAAAAATAGAATGCAAACTTCATAATGGTTCATTTATTACTGTATCTTCTGTACCTAGCACAATGACTAGAACGTAGTTGGTATCTTAATAAAATATGTTGATAAAATGAAGTTATTTAGCTCATTATATCAGGCCCTAGGCTAGGTGATGGAGATATGGTAGCAAACAAGCAAATGTGGTTCTTAATTTTCTATAGCTCAATACTTAATGAGGGAGACAGATATTAACAATCAATTACAGCATTAACAATTTAAGTATAATTGTGATTTGAGCTCTGGAGGGAACACATATGGGGGTACTTAACTTTATTTATCCCCAAGGAATTGATGTCTAAGATAAGCTCTCTAAGGCTTAGTGGGAAGAAACCAGTAAAAGGGAGTGGGGAAGAGCTGCCTCAGGAAAAGAAACAGCATGTGTAAAGGACCCAAGGCTGGAAGGAGTGTTACTTATTTATACTTATTTATTTATTTATTTATTCATTCATTCATTCATCTATCTATGTATTTATTTATTTATTTTGAGACATCACAGTAGTCCTGGAAAGGTTTTGTGCTGAACTCACTGTGACTCCCTGCTCTTCTTTTGGTTTTAGGGGTTCAGAGTTAGGCTGTTGCCTCACTCGGTGGGTCTTATAAATTCTCACAGACTTGTTGCCTTATGCAATAGACACAAAGAGAGTATTTGCCCTAATTGGAAAGATAAATGTTTCTGCAGAATTGCAGGGAAACTCAGGAAAGAGGTAGAATAAATTTTCTTTCCGTCTCTTAATTTCTCTTTATTATGACATATATCAAGGGCAAAGGAGTCCCTTCACTGATTTATGCATGAGGACCAGAATTTTAAATGTGTGACATTTAAGTGGTGAAAAGCAGAGTTCAGTCTGAGTGTCAGAAGAGCACTGGTGAACCTCAGGGAGTCTCCACTGTGTTTGACTCCACGATCGTCCAATTATGAGACCCCGGGAAAGCTATTAACCCTCTCTGGGCTTCTGTTGTCTCGTTCATTCAATAAGACATTTGAATCTACTAAAACAGGCCAGAAATTAAAGAGATTGCTTAAAATCACACAATGAGGTGTTAAAGGTGTTAGAAAGCAGTGTTTGGAAATTTATCTCAATGTCAAGTGATTTTATTAAAATAAGTATATACCCTGGAATTCATGTCTAAATTATTTGGCTTGGTAATTTTGTTAGAGAATAGAGAAAA
>NW_007729881.1:215667-217483 GCF_000696425.1 Galeopterus variegatus
AGAAAATACTTTTTACCATAGTTTACAAAACATCATAAACAAAAGTCTGAACTTATGAAACAGATATATCATGAGGTACCTGGTTTACAAAATCATTTATAACAACATACTATAAGTAACTATCTCATTAGTGCCTTTAAAATACCTTATAAAGATTTTATCTATCCAATACCTTACAGAAACACCTGTTGAGTAAAGAGAGGCACTCCCAACTTTTACATGTTTGAAGAATCAGAGCAACTGCAAGTATATCCCAGAATTCTGAAACTTTGAAAGTATAAAATCTTATTCCAAAAAGAATTTTAGAGTTTAAATAATCTGTTTTTTTCAACTTTGCTTATTTTTCTAATGACATACGTGCATTATTGTTTCATTACTTTCAAAATTGACTTGTGGTTTTTTTAGTTAATTTTGAGCTATTTTCGTGAACAGACTGTTGAATGAAAGCTCTCTGTATACTGACAGCAGTGTATTTTTCTGAATTTCTTTTAACCTTTATTGAAAAAATGTCCCGTGGTTATAGAGTGTAATGTGGTTTGCTTGAGATAGGGGTAAAGGAGGCAGGATATCTGTCTTTGCTTCTTTTCCTGGACACTGCATCTCATTTGCAAGTAGTCTGCTTCAAGTAGTTAAATCTATTCCTGGGACCCTCTATTTTTTTGTTTTATTTTTCCCTTTCTTCCCTTCTTTCTTCCTTTCTTTCTGTTCTTTTTAGCCAAGTAATTTGATGTGAGGAGATCTTGAAGGTGATGGCATTCTCTGGCAGTAGTTCCTTTCCTGTCATGGGAAGTGATCAGTTGGGCAAAGGTGCACATCCTTTGCACAGCAGTTGGAAACATTCTTTCATTTAAGAACAAATATTTATTAAGCACCCCCTTTGCCAAGTATTGGGAGATTCACTAGCAGTTCAAAGATAAAAAAGCATGCTCTTTTAATATGTGTCCATTTTAGGTGTCAGACATGCACTTTTAATACAAGTGCTGATGATTTTAATGGGAAATAGGGCATTTAACTGTGTGAGGTCTGGCCGGTTAGTTCACTCAGTAACACCAAGGTCAAGGGTTGAGATCCCCATACTAGTCAGCCACCAACAAAACAAAACAAAACCAAAAAAATTGTGTGGCCTAAAAGAACTTTAAAAATAGATGGATTTCTGAGACTCTATGAATACACTTGTAAGACTTCTAGAGGGATTTAGAGAAGAAAAATGCGAATGGTATTTGGCTATATTACTTATGGTCTTTGTGAGCCCTGACAGGTCTCTAAACTTTCTGAAGCTCAATTCGTTTTTATATTTTAAAAGAGAATATTTTGAAGAGGTCTAAATGAAATAATACAAATGAAATTCCAGTACCTATGAGGTGGGGTAAGGTAGAGAAATTTTTAATGAAAATGAAGATTAGCTTTAAGTACAGATACTTCAGGGTCATTTTTTCCCTCAATAGGTGTGGTGGGAAAGAGGGTGTTTTATAATAAGGATGCAAAGGGAAGAAAAAAACTGAAGATCTAGTTCACTGGAGAAATACTCCAAAGCTAGACTGGTGACAGGCAATGAGCCTCAGCTAGGGCATCCCGTATGCACCCCAAGAGGGTGACAGTGTGTCAAATTGCGTGCTCCTGAGGACAGTTTTGTGATCAGGCTTTTTTGTAATCTCAAAGAATCCAGAAAAGTTAATTACAGTAGTTTTGATTTTGACAGAAACATCCTTTTTAAAATATGTAATTGCTTTATTTATTGTTTCTCATTAATAAACACATAGTGCATTCCTGGACTAATCCTAACATGTTAGAAGCTAGTTCTTTGTGAGGCATTTTC
>NW_007729881.1:217779-237258 GCF_000696425.1 Galeopterus variegatus
GGGGAAGAGTGGAATCTTGATGTGTAGCATTTACTGATTCTGTTTTGTAAATACTTCCACCATGTCTGGTTTCAAACTACCATGTGAGGTCACCTAATGCAGAGTTGGGCAGAGATATGCATAACTGACTCACGACACAGAACGAGCCAGCTGTAGCTCACCACCATGACCCTTGTAGTACTGTATTCAGGGATCCAGGCTTTGGAGCACTTCAAATGTTGTTATTTAAATCTGCACCAGAAGATTCACTGATCAATGTAAGTGATGTTAGTTATAATTTTAGAGGGTAAGTAAATGGTGTGATGATATGTGTCTGGATGAAAAAAGAGTTCACAAGCATCCCTGTCCTCGAAGGAACAAAATTGAAGGACCTGGCAAGCACAGAAGTCTGACATTTTCAGAGTACCTTCTAGGTCTAGAACTTTGGTTCTACACTTCTCTATTTAATCAAGACTCTCACCTGATCCAATTAGAAGCTTTGCTGATTTTTCTATTAGACTATTATTGAAAGGCTTGTTGGAGTGCCTAAAAGATAGAGAGCAGGGACTTCCTCCCCTCCCATGGGAATAGTTTGCATGACTATTTTGGAGTTTGCTTGCTAATAAACATTTCTATGTGGCAGGATGTGGTCTGATATTCACTTTTTCTACACTTACCACCTAATGGTGACATAGGGGAAGCAGACATAGCTTCCACTCATCTTTTATAATATTACCAAATGTTGAGGTGATATTGTGTAGGGCCAACTTGGTTTATACCAATTTGTAGTATCACTAACTTCCTACTACATTTGAGGCACTACAACATGATAAATTCCTGGTCTACAGAGAGCTTTTAGGTTGATTTAAAAATGCAGTGTTACCATTTCTATTTATAAATTGTGAAAACAAATTGGATGTCAAGATCACTCTTATCAGGGCCGGCCTGGTGGCGCACTTGGTGGAGTGCGGCGCTTGGGAGCGCGGTGTCGCTCCCACCAAAGGTTCGGATCCCACATACAGACCGGTCCGCTCACTGGTTGAGCGCAGTGTGGACGCGACACCAAGGGTTGCGATCCCGTTGCCGGTCACGGTACGGGCGCGACACTAAGGGTTGTGATCCCGTTACCGGTCACAAAAAAAGACAAAAAGGGAAGAAAAAAAAAAAGATCACTCTTATCAGAGAGCAAAGGCTTAAAGAGAAATGAACAAAAGTGTCCAGGCACTTTTAATATGTGGTGATTGTGTGGCATCCTGGTACAATGGCTTTAAAATAAGGTACCCAAATTCTTTGAAACTTTTTCTTTCTAGAGGTAGGGGGTGGTCTATGTCTCTTCCCTTTAAATCTGGGTTTCTGATTACTAGACCAATAGAACATGGCAGAAGTGTTGCTATACAGTTTCTTAAGATCTGGGTCTGGAAACTGGCACTTGATCTGGTAAGATCCGGAACCATATCCTAAGAAACTGGCTACTTCCACTTCCTATTTCTTGGGATGCTTGTTCTTAGAACCCAGTCTCCAATCTGTGAGGAAGCCTAAGCCACCACATGGAGAAACCCCATATGCACAGGAACCAATAGGCAGCATCAATTTACAAGCCATGCGTGTAAGCCATTTTGGAAGTGGATGATCCAACCCCAGTCAGGCCATGTGGAACAGAGGAGAACTGTCCCCACTGAACCCTGACCAAATTGCAGATTCTTATGCCAAATAAAATATTGATGTTTAGGTTTTGGGGTGGCTTATTATGCAGCAATAGAAACCTGGAACACCTGGGGCCGGCCCGGTGGCGCACTGGATAAGTGCACCGCTTGGGAAGTGCGGCAGCGCTCCCGCCCGAGGGTTCGGATCCCACATACAGACCGGTTCCCGCTCACTGGCTGAGCGAGGCACGGGAGCAACACCGAGGGTTGCGATCCCGTTGCCGGTCCCCGGTCCGGTGCGGGGGCAGCACTGAGGGTTGCGATCCATTGCCGGACACGGAAAAAGACAAAAGACAAAAAAAAAAAGAAACCTGGAACACCTGGTAATCCCTCTGTCTGTGAGAAGAGGCTACTAGATGCTTCTCAGTACCTATTTTTCTGTTACTTTGTGAATTGTTTCTTTGGAGGCAGTATATAGATTTCTCTTGTGTTTGCTCCCTCTGGGAGGTTATTTTGCTCCCTGAGTCTGGCTCCTACTGGCAGGAATCTATAGCAGACAAACCCAAGCCAAAGCAGGGATTGGATGTGAGCATCTGTGACCAATGGAAGTTTGTACAGCCTGACAGAAAGGAAGTTTCTGCAGGGGTGCTTTTAGCAAGTGATATGTAAATATGTTGGATTGCATAATTCGTTTTTATTTCTGGTTAGAAATCATCAGGCCATCTGACTGCTAATTCTTGAGGTGTGAACTTCTCTTCCAGCTCCGTGAATCTAAGGGTAGAGTCTTTTTATTTATTTATTTATTTATTTATTATGAATATTCATGAGATACAAAGCTGATTGTCCCCCCTCCTGCCCATGATGTGAGGGCCAGATTCATACTGGGGACATATCCATTACCAGAAATTACTTTTGTACCCTTCGTCCCCTCCCAATTATCCCCCAATCTCCCTCCCTCTCTCTCTCTCAGAAAAATGAAATTTATTTCTTACAGTTTCTGAGGCTGGGAAGTCCAAAGTTCATCTGGTGGTGGTGACAGTGACCCAGAGGTTTCACATCAGAAGATGGTGGAAGCAAAGAGAGCAAGAGACAGAAAGACAGACTCTCCTCTTCTTTTAAAGCCCTCAGAACCATACCCTTGACCACCATTATTAATCCATTCACTACTGCACAGTCCTACAATCCAATCACCTTTTTAAGCCTCCACCTTTCAATTACCATAATAGGATTTCCCACCCTCTTAGCAGTCACAGTGAGGGCTAAGTTTCTAATACATAAAACTTGAGGGACACAATTCAAGCTTCATTTAGTTTTGGGGGGACATAATTCAATCCACTACAGATGGGTTGATCTGTTTAATTTCTTTCAGATCTAAACTTTTGTTGCTTTTCTTTGTTTGCTATGTTCTTTTTTCCTCTTTGCTGTGGCTTTATTGAGGTATAATTGACAAACAATACACTAAATGAATTTGAAATTTACAATTTGAGAAGAATTTTTCCATACTTATACACCCACGACCATTGCCATCATCAAGGTAGTGAACATATTCATTGTCCCTACCAATTTCCTTGTGATTTTTGATAAGCCTTCTCTTTATTCTTCCCCACACTCCAGCCACCAGGCAAATATTGAACTGATTTCTATTACTGTAGATTATTTTGTATTTTCCAGAATTCTGTATAAATGGAATCATAGAGTATGTATTCCTTTTTGTCTGTCTTCTTTTACTCAGCATAATTATTTTGAGATATAGCCATGTTGTTGCATGTATAATAGCTTATTTTTTTTTAAGTTGCTGAGCAGTATTCTGTTGTATACATATGTCACAATCTGTTTATCCCTTCACCTGTTGGTGGACATTTGGGTTGTTTCCAGTTTTTGGCTATTATGGATGAAGTTGCTGTGAACATTCATGAATGAATACTTGTATAGACATATGATTTCATTTTTCTTGAGTAAGTACCTAGGAGTGGAATGGCTGGATCATATGGTAATTATTTATTTAAATTTTCAAGAAACTGCCAAACTATTTCCAAAGTGATTATACCATGTTACTCTCCCACTGGTAGTCTGTGAGAGTTCCAGTTCCTCCATATCCTTGCCAACATTTTGTATGGTCAGTTTTTAAATTTAGCCATTCTAATAAGCATGAAGTGGAATCTCACTGTGTTTTGAATTTGCATTTCTCTGATGACTAATGGTGTTAAAAATCTTTTCAAAGTGCTTATCTTTTCATGAAATCTTTTCATTTGCCATCTGTATACCTTCCTTGGTGAAGTGTCTATACAAATCTTTTGTCTTTTGTTGTTGTTGTTATTGAGTTTTGAGAGTTTTAAAAATATCTGGATAAAAGTTTTTATTAGATATATAATTTGCAAATCTTTTCTCTCAGTCTGTGACTTATGTTTTTATTCTAGTAATGTTTGATATGCTCTTAAAGAGGAAGAAAGTTTTAACACACGTGAAATATTTTACAAACTCTTTTAAGCTCAAAGAGGAGCACAGATGAATTTGGGAAGAAAAATGTATTAACAAATCATTCAATGGTTTGGCATTGAATGCCCTTTTTTGGTAAGGTTTTCTTTAGCTGGCATTTACTAAATGACTTTTATGTATAAAGTATTATAGTATAAATAAGCATTGTGGTAAGTAATATTTAAATTTGAATTCTGAGCTTCAAGCAAACTTTTTAAAACAGCTTCCAATTTGGAGACTCATAGTTTCTCACAGTAGTATGCCTCGCCTACAAAGAGTCTAACCTAAAACACCCATGCATTATTTATAAACACACACGCACACACACACGCACACACATCTCCATACTTATATCATCATCTATATTGTTCTATTCCTATATCTGTATATTTTCTATATATGTACATACCTGCAAAAAAAAAATCCAACTTACACTCACATTTAACTAATGTCTTTGGTCAAACATAGCCATTGGGAAGACTGTTGTGAACTCAGAAGTAAACTAAATGATAATATGAAAATGTCACAAAGTCTGTGCACTTTACTCCACAATAGAAACATGGATCTGCCCTCAGGCACTTATCCAGACAATTATTTATAAAGAAAGATAAATTATAAGCAGTGAGGCCACACTGACAGCATGTGGAATAACAGTTTACAATGATGGGAGGGAAGAGAGAAAATACAGACCCCAAAACTACAATGCACAGAAGTCTGGATTTATTTTGTATTACTATAGAAAGCCTTATAAGCATGAATTCCCCAGAGGACATTGAGTTATCAAGAAGTTTACAATAACATCTCAGAAATGGCTGGAATAAATGATAAGTTCTTAAAGGGAGTAAGGTTTTGAGAAAAATATAATTAACTCCTTGATAACATAAAAGATTATATTATGAGGCTATAAAAAGCATAAAACTTGCAAAAGAAGGGAGTCAGAATGCTGAATGGAGTTAAGGTAGAGAGTTTATCTTGAAAATGCTTCTACTTTATATATTCTAAATATAGAATGAAAGGATGCCATTAATAGTTGGTGTGAGAGAAAGGAATAGGTATTGAATGGATTTCTGTATTATGACAGTAATTGAAAAGGGAAATTTCAAAGCATCCAATTATTAAACATCCTAATATTAAAATTTTTTATCTAACATTTGAAAAATTTGATCTAGAAATTTAAGAACAGGTAGGACTTCCTTCATCGCTTATGATATTTCCTCTGTTAGTGCTTATGAATATGGACTTTAGAAACAGCCCAATCTGGATTTGAGTTCCCCCCATTATCAATGGGTGGGCTTCCATAAACCTCAAGTTTCTCACCTGCACAATGGAGCTAAAATCCCCACCTCATGGGGTAGCGGTGAGTGTTACATGAGATACAGGTACAGGCTTGTACAGTACCTGGCCTGAGGTTTTAAACACTCAATAAATATTAAACATCACAATCATTATTATTTCTTCTAGGCGGAAATCTGAAGTAGAACCATTGGAAAATTCAAGCAAGAACATCAGCTGTCAGTATCCCATGATTTGGGATTGAGGATTGAAATCAGGTTTTATTTTCATCTGTTTTTTGTTTCTTTAATTTTAATAAAAATGTTGATGAAGACTGCAAAAGTAGATGACTGCTTTTGGAGGGTGTTTCTTGGTGCTTTGTGTGCTCCATCTGGATTACAGCAATAATTCTACCCACTTGACAGATGATAAGGTCACGAGGCCAAGTGTTCTTCACAATGATACCCAGGTCAAAGGCAGAGTAAAAGTATACCTCAGTCACATAACTCATTCTCTTTCAAGAATCTCCCCTAATCCCTGGTGCCATTTGGGAAATGTTTCAAAGGCATTCCAACTTCAGAATCATGCCAGTGCACTGGTTATCAATTATTTTGTTGATCTTCTAGCAAATCCTCAACTGATTTTTCTGCCCTTCTGAGACGAAAATCACAAAGCTGACCTTAACCACTTTGGCATCCCCCTTACGGTCCCAAGGCACAGAAAAGAGCAGCGCAGGGTTGGTGATTTATTGTTTTCCCATGCAGGTCACTCTCAAGCCCAGACAGATAGAGAAGATCTGTCTTTAATGAGAGAAATGTACCATTACTTGGTCATAAATTCAACTTAATGGTAATTTTGGTAGGGCAGTTTGCCCAGGGTTTATAGAAACACAAATCAGAAATCCCAAATTCCAGGCGTATCCTCATAGAAACTCTTTTGGTGACTCCATTCCATTTGCTTTTTTAAGGAAATCCATTTTCCTAGTTATGGTCCCTAGTTGTTTAGGGTAGATTGCACAAAGTCTAGAATCACAGTGGCAGCAGAGATGGGAGTGGATGGCATGCTGCTAAAACTATTTTTACCAAGCATTAGGCTTTGACTTCAGTCATCAAAGAGGCACAAACGAATTGACACAGATTTGGTGTACAGCCCAGCAAAAATAGTGGTGAGAATATTCAGATGACTCTGTCCAAGCAAAGGTTTTTTTGAAATCTTCACATCCTTGGCCAATTCTAAACTGATGAATACTGCTCGTTACCACTCTCAGATCACAGAGAAAATTCTTAATCCTCACAGAGTTGACTTAGTTTGAGTTGAGAGACTTGTGCATAGAGTATATTCAGGCACAATGCTACCTAATGCCCATCCACGCTCTTAGAAGTAGACTTGAATATACCATCTTGTACACATAGTATATCCTGTACTCCTATCATAGTAAACAGCAGAAATTATTGTGCTTAATTATTTATATGTGTGCTGTCTTCTACTACACTGTGCTCTCAGGTATGGGGTGATGTCATAAATGAATTTATATCTCTAGCTTTTAGCCTTAGTATCTGATGTGTGGCAGATATACAGTTGACATTTGTTGAATAAACAGAGGTATGAGTGAATGAAGCTCATGCATTTCCAGTAAGGTCTGACAGGTAAGGCAGTGCTCTGGAGGACACTGGAGAGAAAGCAGAACTGAAGATAACTGCCTCTCATAGTTAGGGTAACTTGAGCCAGTTAAAAATATTACTTTAACCATTTTAACAAATATGTACAGAATGCCAATACAGTTAAACCACAGTGGCAGGTACTGAAGAATGTTCAAGGTGACTAGGCATCAAAGAGCTTAAAATCTATTATTCTTTTATTTGTAAGACCCAATATACGATGTTACGTTAGATTATTTTTTTTTCAGTAGCATAGCCCTCCTCAGAGAAAAAACATGAAAGTCTACCTCTCCTTCTCTGATTTGCTTCTTTTTCTTTTTCTTTCTTTCTTTTTATATGTATTTTTTATTCAGTAGCATAGCCCTCCTCAGAGAAAAAACATGAAAGTCTACCTCTCCTTCTCTGATTTGTTTCTTTTTCTTTTTCTTTCTTTCTTTTTATATGTATTTTTTTAATTGTGGTATCTGATTTGGTTTTGTAGATGGGTCTATCTATACTCTTCCCCTCAAGTGTAGAGGGGAGTTTAGTTGGCAGTTTATTTTCTATTCCTGTTCACACATCTAGCATATGGGAAGACTAGGATTAGAACCAAAAGGGAGGCCTGTAACACACACAGGATGGCATTTTTGTATCCTTATAATTCTGTATCAGGAGTGATGGAGAGACTCAAATGCAGTGGTTCTCCACCTTGAGTGTGCATCAGAATCACCTGGAGGACTTAAGACACAGATTGTTAGTCCCCATCCCCAGAGTTCCTGGGTTAGTAAGTTTAGGTTAGGATTCCATTAGTTGTATTTCTAAGAAGTCCCCAAGCATTGCACATGCTACCAGTCCAGGGCTGGCTGATCTAAGGTAAGCCCTGATATATACCTTCCACCAAATCTAATTCTCCCATTCTCTTGTGTAATGCCACAGAATGATTCCATTTGTATGGTTTTGTTAGGGTAATCTCAGGCTGGAGTAAAAGAATCAGTCTGAATTATTTTATAGCCATTTCTCAGTGATTGGAGGCAAATTTTTTTATTTCAGATATATTCCTTTTGCTGTTTAGACCATACACTTATAAGATGCCTCTCCTGCTATTACTTGGGGATAAAAATAATAGTATCAATAAAAGCAGCACATAAACCTATTGTTAACGTAGGGATGAATACATGTAAACTAGTTATTCATGCTATTGGCTTTGTGTGGATAACTGTGTAAAATGATGAATTTAACATTTGCATTTGGATTCATTCTTCTTTCCCTCGTCTGCTCTGATTAGGAAATAATTGTAGCATTGTCTTCTAGATAGCTCCTGTAGTTCAGCAAAGCTGTCTGACTTTCTGATTAGACAGTTTTTATAAAGAGAAAAAATTTTTTTTTTCTAAGAATGGTTTAAAATTATCTTCCCCTCTCATGATGAAAGTGTTACTAAACAGTCTGAGCTTCATTCAGGATTCTTCTTCATTCTTTGTCATCATCCATCCTTTGCTAACCCTACTCAGCCTCAGACAGCCAGGGATTTAAAAATATGTTGGAAGATTTTAATGGTGTCTGCAGTGTAGAATTACATTCTTCTATGTAACATTTGGATACCAAGCAGAAAGATAGCACAGTCTGTCTAGCTCTTTTGTAATTAGTTTCATGATATTATTTTAATTGTGGCACAGCTTAATCACTGGCTGTGCACGGATTATACCATATTGTTAAAATAATTATGGGGATTTGATAAGATAATGCTTTGAACTCATATAATGCTTCTTTTCCAGTGGGCTCCACACTCACAAAAGGAGCGAGAGCAAAGAACAGTCAATTGATGACAGCATTTGTCATTTTCTGTACCTTGTCAGGAATGACCCATATATTGTTTTTTTTTTCCCCAAGTCATCTTCTTCCGGCCCAAGGAAGAATTTTATTCAGTACTTGAAGATTCTGAGCATGGTGTGAAATGACACATACCCTGTTTAGATCCCTTTGCCTGCTAATACTGAATGCATGCTTCACAATTAGTATCCTAGGCAGGCCTACGTGGACATATTATTTGCAAAGCCAATAGTTTGTTTATGTAACCGATGGTTGCTGTCTCCATTAACAGTTCTTTACCTTCAAAAGAGAGTAATCTGATCATAAACCTTTGTTAGAACTACTGTGATGGTTAATTTTATGTTTCAATTTGACTGGCCTAAGGTATGCCCAGATAACTGGTAAAACATTACTTCTGGGTGTGTCTGTGAGAATTTTTCTGGAAGAGATTAGCATTTGAATCAGTAGACTGAGTAAAGAAGATCGCCCTCACTAGTACAGGTGGGCATTATCCAATCCATTGAGGACCAAATAGAAAAAAAAGGCAGAGGAGAGGGCGAATTTGCTTTTTCTTTTTGAGCTGGCACATCCATCTTTTCCTGCCCTCAGACATTGGAGCTCTTGGTTCTTGAGCTTTCAGACTCCGAGACTTACACCAGCACTCCCACTCTTACTCCTGCCCCCAGGTTCTCAACTGCGGGTTATGCCACCAGATCCCCTGATTCTCAGGCCTTTATATGTGGGACTTCTCAGCCTCTGTAATTGCATGAGCCAATTCCCATTATCTTCTCTTACATATCTGTATCTATATCTATATCTGTACCTATACATATATATCCTATTGGTTCTGTTTCTCTGGAGACCCTCAACTAATAATTACCATACAATTTGTATGGTTTATTCAATACTCATTCATTCAACATGCCTATTATTATTCAGTATGCCTATTATTATGTTCCAAGTGCTGCTCTAAACTCTAGCAGTAAATAAGCTAAGCAAAATTCCTATGCTCATGGCACTGATATTCTAGATATGGGGGAGACTGACAATAAACAAATAACAAAATAATTATTTCAGATATGATCAGTACTGTGAATAAAAGAGAGCAGAATTGGGAAATAAAGAGTGACCAGGGTGGAGAAATTTTAGATAGATCAGGAAAGGCCTTTTTAAGAAGATGACATTTGAACAGAGTTCTGACAATGAAAAGGAATCAAGATTTGGGGGAAGAGAATTCTAGACAGAAGGAAGAGAAAGTCTGAGGGGCTGAGTCTAGGATGAGCTTAGTGGGTCTGGGAAGAGTGAGAGGGGCAGAAAGGCTGGAGCAGAGTGAGTAAGGGGTAGAGTTATTGGAGTTGGGGAGGTGGCAGAGGCTGGGTCAGAGGACTGTGCGTCATGGTAATAAGTTTGGATTTTAAAGTAGTGGGAAGTCCTAGAGGGTTTATACTGCCTGATTGACATTTTTGAAAGATCACTCTGGTTGAGGAGACCAGACTTATAAGACAAGAATGGAAGCAGGAGGCCAGTTAAGAGGAGGCTCTTGTAGTGGCTCAGATGCTCTTGACTTGGATTAGGGTGTGAGTAGTAGAGAAGTGGGAGCAGAAGAGGATTAGAAATATTGTGGAGCTAGAATCCACAGGATTTGCTAATAGATAGGGTCTGGAGGTTAGAGAAATGAATGGAATCAAAGCTGGCTCCTAGATTTCTGGCTTAAACAACTAGGTGATGGAGGAACCATTAACGAAGATGAGGAAAACTAGGGGATACAAAATGTAGTGCTCTGACTTTGTCAGAATCCTGCCGACTTAGCCAATGGTGGTACTCTGGCTCGGACTAATGTTGGAGTCCTGTTGACATAGCCAATTGTAGAGCTACTTATCTTGTTCGTGATGCCAGTTGTAAAGCTACACGACCATGCCAGTTGTCGGGCTCTTTCACCTGCTGGTAATCCTGCCCCAACTGGGCCAATTGTGGAGCTAGGTATGGGTCTGGAGCTCACAGACACCTCAAGCCCATTCACAGACTGGGTCACAAACCCTTCATACACCAGGATGGATCACCAGACCCCTCATATGCCAGGCTGGGTCACCAGACCCTTTACACGGAGGTCTATGAGCTAGGTAACCATCAAACAGGTCCTTGGAAGCCATAGGTTGGAAAGCATGGCTGTATGTGCAGTGGCCACCTGAGGCAGTAAACACCAGCCAAGGTGGCCACGCAGTGCAGGTGCACTAACTCCACCCACACACAACCTGCCCACAAAGAATGCTGCACCACCCCCAACCTGCCCCAAGATGAAGGGACCTGATTAAATTATCCTATTTCCCCAATGCAAGACTTGCCTAGATATGTTGCATTTGGGATAGGTATTACATATCCAAGTGGAAGTCTAGTACACGACTAAAAGTATACATATAAATGTAGAGTTCAGGGCATAGGTCAGAGTTGAGATAAGTATGTGGGAGTCCCTACTGTATACATGTAGTGTTTATTGCCTAACCTAGATCTTGGGTGAATGAGGAGATGAGGTGATGCAGAGGAGGTATACATCATTGTCCTGCCCTATTGGAGCATACACTTTTAAAATGTTGTGTTTAATAAGTAGTAAAAGGTAACACAAAGTATAATTTGAATACAATTTTTTGTTCATTTGTTTGATTAATAGCAAGCAACCCCAAATTTAGATATTCAAATAAGTCTTATCTCTCAAAGTGGCCAGTTGGGAGTGCTAGCCAATGAACCCAGTAATTTCTCAGAACTTTCTTGGAATGATTGGGATCCCCTTTTAGAGTTGCTTATGCCACACAAGAAAGTTAGCCTAACTTTTTAATAAATTTATACCTCGTTTTTGATTAAAAAATAGGGCTAACTTAAAAATTCACCTGTTATTGAACTTGTAACAAAATTAAAAACAAATAAACAAACCAAAACCCAAATATATCACCAGAGGGAGTTGACTTGGCATCACTGATAACTTTAAATTGACTTTGTCATTTGCTTTGGCAGTTTTTAGAATAGTGTGTGAATATATTTTGAGCAATAAAGGGGCGATTGGAATAAATACACAATCTCCCATGTGATAACTGTGAAGGAAATGCTGTTTATTTGGTTTTAAAGCTTTAGTTTTATTCATTTATTCATTCATTCATTCATAAAAAAATATTTATTTTCTGCCATGTGACAGGTGGTTTTCTAGGCAGTGAAAAAGCAATTATGAATAGTGAAAAGAACATGACTGCTAATTTTCAAGACTTCATCTTTGGTCTAAAAGATAAGTATCTCTTTAGCTTAAATCTCATTTTCTGAAATTGGCTCAAATAATCAATTTATTGAAACAAACAAAAACATTTAAATGAAGGAATAAAATTTAGCTTTACCTTTGCCTTTCCCTTCTGTTTTTCTCTTTATATTGTATTCCCAGAAACCTAACTCCCAACTTCTGATTTTTAGGTCTAAAGTAATCTGTTCTTTGCTGTAAAATCTTCCTCAGACATGAAATCCTCTTTTATTTTTCTTTCTCCCCCATTTTGCTAGTAGGAGGTGTTGACAAATTTCTGGGATAGGATTCTAATATATTAGTTAATTCATAGTAAGTTATACATAATTAGATACTGATTTACTATGGCTTGAATTTTTATTTAACAACAGAACAAGACTTAGATCAAAGAAATACATCTTTAATGATGGAAATGAAAGTATTTTCAAGTAAGAAAATGTCATTTGTTGGCTGAGAGCCTTCTTCATGTCTCTGAAATCACAGCCTATACAACTTATTTAAATTGCCAATCATAATCTCTAGGAACAAAAATCTTTCAGTTTCCTCCTGATGCTACTATTTCTTTTTCTTTTTAAGAGGTATTCTGCAGTGCTCCGGTGCCATATAACATATTAGCAAATGATCCTCATAGTTGTGCTAGAACAATGGGCTACATTTTGTCTTGGCCTTTGTTTATCTGGATGGGGCTACATACTGTACTGGGGCTCTCCCACCACCTTAGCTCCTTCAGCCTGTGTAACACATTATTACAATCAGCTTCACTTGTTCCCAGTTCTTTCAGCATCTGTAGTGGCAGCTGGCGCTTCTCCTACTTCATCAGGAAGTGCATTCAAGGTTATCCAGCTAGAAAGTTCCTCCAACAAGCATTTCTTCACATTGCAAAATGAGGAAGCAAGATTTCAGTTGCAGGTATTCATATCTGGGGTCAAGTAAGGTAGGGTAAAGTCAGGGGGAATCTTCCATCATCAAAGTGTCTTCATCATGGGTGAGACCAGTAAAAAATATCCATTCTTTTTTTCTGTTAGACTGGCATTCCTTTGATCTTAGTTTTAATCAGAAAAGGAATGAGCAGAATTATGCGATTGGCACTGTCCTTGTTTGTTTTCTAAATTCTCAAAGGGAATTGCTCTCATACCATGGGTTTCCCCTAAGATCTACAGTTCTGATTACCGTGGTTTGCTTTTGTGTGGAGTTTCCTGCATTTTGCCTTTGGACACCCATATCTATCTTTCCAGCAGTTAATAGGAAAATTCCATTGTATCAATTGTGGTTTTGCTTTTTCTTTTTGAGAAAACAACCTCTATTGCCCTCCACCTGCCTTTACCTCCAGTATTCTGTGCAAATGTGTAATTGTATGACAAACAGGGTGGTCAGCGAACATCGAAAGTATTTGAAAACTGTTTAGTTAATGAGAAAGAGCAATGCTTTAAGAGGTTCCACTTGTGTGAAAATAACTGTGGCCCAGAGAACTAATTTCTCTTCAACATTTTCTCCCTGGGGAAGATCTCTGGGAGGACATTTCCCAAGGTCATTTATTTTCATCTCTCTAATTTTATAGTATGTTGTGTGTCTATTAGTATTAGAGCCAGAAGTGTTGCTAAACTTCAATAGTCTTTGGCAGTTGTTGAGATAGATGTGTCTCTAGTAGAAAGATTAATTGGAGTCTGTAATGTTTAAAGAAGCTAACAATTATTGAGTGCTTGTTTTGTGCTGGGCAGTATGCTAGGAATTTCTGCATATATTATTTCATGTCACAAATCTCCATTTTTCCACTTACCTTGCTTTCATTAATTTGATCTGAAATGTTGCCTATGTAGTTTTGTACTTGAAATAAAGTGTATTTAGTGGTCTAAAAGAGCCACAGTGGTCATAAATAATTTGAAATTAAACTTTTTCACGAAGTACACAAATAAACTTAAAGCACATGAACACATCCAAAGTACAGAGTTAGGGCTAGGCAGCACAACCAAAGTCAAGTGAACTCACAGGGAAATTTCATAAGTTTGGTACTGAGGTTGTCATTAGAACTATTTATCAATATTTCTAGACTCTCTTTCTGCAGTATTCCCTGGCTATATAACATATAAGCACGTGATCTTCATAGTTAAACTGCATTTTGCCCCAATCTTGAAGTTAGATATGGCCATGTAACTTGCTTTGGCTAACGGAGTGTTAATAGAATTGATGATTGTCACTTTCAGGTAGAAGCCTTTAGGGCCAGTAGATGAGCCACCATCTTCCATTCCTCCAGCCATGGTAATCAACAACATTCCAGAGGGTGGAGGTTCTGCCAGCCACAGTCTTGAGTGAGGATAATGTGAAGCCAAACTCATCACCAACCCAATATAGCATGGGTGAGAAATAAACCTTTGTTATGTCACTGAGATTCAGAGATTGTTTGTTAATGTAGCATAACTTAGATTATTCTAGTACAGGTACCATACAGAAAGTAGAAACCCAAAAAGTCCTTCCTGAATGCATCTGCTTTCATTATGTGAGTGGTTTAATCAGAAGTTTGAATTGACCAGACTCTTGTGATGATTAGATGGCTTGGTGATTAAGAGGTCTGTGCAGTCAGGCTGCTTCCATTTGTATACCAGTTCTGCTGCTTTCTACCTGTAGAGATTTGAATGAATTACTTAATCTGTCTTAATCTCCATATCTGAAAAATGGGTGTAATAGTAGTACCTACCTCAGAGAGCTGTTGTGAGGCGAAATTAAACTCTCCACAGAAAGCACTTAGCATGGAGGATATCACTTTGTTAGATCTCTATAAGAAACGTTAGCTGTCATTCTGTTATCCAGTACCAGTACCGATTTTTATGGATCCTTATCTTTCTGCAGTTTGTTTGGATAACTGATTTTTAAAGTCTAGAGTTTTCCAGCTCTATAACTCTATGCTTTCATGAAATACCTTACTTTCCGGTACCTATCTTTCCCCAGAGTGGCTTTAAATTATAGTTTGAGTTTTGTGGTGCATTTGGGAACTGATGCTAGCAGAGTTTGCCTGACTTAACAAGAAATCCATCTACAAAAAAATCAATTTACTCTGCCTCAACTTTTTTCTGCTTGTCCTACCACATCATTCCTTGAAATTGTTCTAGAATTCTATTTGATTTTGTAGTTTCTTGCTTCTTTCTCATTCTGAAATACATTTTCCTTTTTGACTTTTGACACTGAACCACATAAATTTTCTTTTTAATGGACTTGCCCATGTATATAGTAAATAAGACCAGGAATATGTCAGGAAAATTTCCCCCAAGACATTAGAGAGGTTTTTGATGGTGTTTCAAGATCTGGAGACACTGAAGAGGGGAATGGAGAAAAACTTGTTCTTGTTTACATATTGACTTTAACATTACCCCAAAACATTTCCTATGCACATATTTGCAGAAATATTTCTGATCTGCTATATTTAGCAGTGTTAGCTCTATGAAAGAATGTACTATCCCTGAAAAAGTGGTTGTGATTTGCTAAAAATGTTTCATTAAAATATAAAAGTGTAGTCTTAAGTATTTTATTAGTGTGGTAGGGATCAATAGCTGTTGCTTTAAGATGCAGATGTGCATTGTGAAGCTGTGAACAAGATTGTGTACGGAAAATGGCATTGTCTAGGATAGAGAAAGAGGCCAGGACCTACAACTGTGTCAGATGTGAGCAGGTAATGCCAAGGTTATATGTAGAAAAGATGGTGATGGTTGAATTCCTGGGATAATAGCCTGAGAGATCAGGAACAGGAAAGAGTAGAAGGCAGGAAAAGCAAGCCTAGGTGGGGAAATGGCGGGGAGGGGAGACAAACTGAGGCAGGAAGAGCGACGAGATCAGAGAGGATACAGAATAAAGGCAGGGCTACATACAAAGCCCTCAGGACCAAAAGTCAGAGAGAATCCCAGTTTGTTTAGTCCAGGGACAGGAAAAAGGACATCCTCTAAAAGGACCTAGGTTATGGGCTGGAGGGAGAAGATAGATAACAGGAAAGAACCTAGCTTCTCTAGAGACCTAAAGAGCAAAGCCTGCCCCAACTTCACCCCTCCCTTTATCCCTGCCCTCACCCTTCTCTTAAGACAATAGCTGAACTTGAAGCCTGAAGGTGGAAATGGAACAAAACTGTCTGAGAGGAGAGAGAAGCTCAGAGTCCCCAAGCCAGGGTACTGCCAGGGAATGGTTGGCAGGAAGGCCTGCATACTAATGGTGCCTGCAGTAATAGGCCATGCCAGGAAGGGATTGTCTCATGTTTGAAATTATTATTTTATAGAATAAGTGAGTGTGTGCAGGGAGAAGCACTGAATTTTAGCTGAGCTTACCAGCAGCATGGTGTTCCACCTTAGCTCTGGAAAAGCTGAGACCCTGGAATTCCCTCAGAGGTGGTAAAGTGCCTTACCCATAGCTGGTGCCCAACTGATACTGTGTGTGGGAGAACACTCAAGAGAGAGTTGAGTCAGATGTGAGTTGGATGGGGAGAAGGGGCAGGAGAGGTATACGGTGTTGGAAATGCAAATGAGAGCAGGGGGCAATTTCCTCTTTTCCTCCTCCAACCCTCAGATGAATTTTAGCTGAGCTTACCAGCAGCATGGTGTTCCACCTTAGCTCTGGAAAAGCTGAGACCCTGAAATTCCCTCAGAGGTGGTAAAGTGCCTTACCCATAGCTGGTGCCCAACTGATACTGTGTGCGGGAGAACACTCAAGAGAGAGTTGAGTCAGATGTGAGTTGGATGGGGAGAAGGGGCAGGAGAGGTATACGGTGTTGGAAATGCAAATGGGAGCGGGGGGCAATTTCCTCTTTTCCTCCTCCAACCCTCAGATGAAGTGAGTCATAGGGAATTCTGATTGGTAAATTGATTACCCTAAGTAGGTTGCTTTCACATAATGGTGTTGTGTAATTTGCTGTAACATTTCCATTGTTGAGGCTAAATTATGGAGTCATTGATAATCCAGAACAAATATAGGAAGAGTTTAGGAAACAATCAAGGCTCCAGAATTTTCTATCAATTCAGTGTCATGAATTCCTACCTGTTTTCCCCTTTCAAACTTTATGAATCCCAATTGAATCAAATCTGATTTAGTCTTAAGGGACCTTGAGTCCCCCAGTTTGGGTCACTAGACCCCAAGAATTCCTTGAATTGCCTCTTGCCTTTCTCCTTCTGAGGGCAGCTACTCAAATGTTTTTTAGAAGGATGGTCTTGGGCACAGGTACCTCAAACTTGAGTTTCCACTTGTCTTAGTTCATTTTGGGCTGCTATAACAGGATACCACAGACTGGGTAATTTGTAATAAACAGAAACTTGTTAGACTCATGGTTCTAGAGGCTGGGAAATCCAAGACTGAGGGGCTGCATCTGGTGAGGGGCTTCTTGCTGTGTCATAACATGGTGGAAGACATCACATGGGCAAGGGTTAGAGTGAGAGTGAGGGTGAGAGAAAGAGAGGCTAAACTCATCCTTTTATAAGTATCCCACTTCCATAATAACAGACCCACATTTACAATAATGACATTAATCCATTCATGAAGGTAGAGCCCTCATTACCTAATCACCTTTTAAAGATCCCACATCTCAGCACTGTTGCATTGGGATTAAGTTTCCAACACATGAACTTTGGGGGACACATTCATACCATAGCACTACTCATTAGTTTTATGTCCTTAGGAAACTGCCTTAATTATCTGAGCTTCAGTCTCCTCATCTGTAAAGTGGGGTACCACTTCTTACCTCATAGAGGAGTTGTAGGAACTAATGACAGTACATTTGAGAAGTACCCAGGCTGCATCTGGCATACAGAAGTTCTCCAATAAATGTTTCTCTTCTCTCAGAATTCTGGGTGCCTACTATAACTTATTTGCCCAAGTAATACCAGGGATAGTGTCCCAGAAGAAAGCAAGCTTGTTTTGTATGAGGGTATAAAAGATTTTACTTCAAAGAGACAAGTTTTCTCCCAGACAGCCAAACTGACATGCTCAGTGGACTGTCCATTGTTTCTTTCATCTCTCAGCTTCATACCTTTTTGGAACTCTGGCTGCCTGAAGTGTTAAGCCACTAACTCCTCCTGTAGAGTGGGCCATGCCATAGTGAAATTCTCACTAAACGGCTTTAGTTTCTGGTTCTGGTAGTGCCATTTTCTTCCTGTCCCTCCAGCCCTAGAGGTGGTGGCAGCTTTCTGCTCTTGCTAATATCTGAGTTGCCTCACCATTCCTTGTCTGATTTTTAGTGCTTTGATCACCTATATAACCAATTCCCTGTATTAAACTGTTTCTGTTTAAAATGCCTCAGGTGATGTCTGTTTTTCTGGCTAGTCTCTCACTGTTATGTGTCCCTCAGTCATTACTATTTTACCTTCAACTTGGACCTATGTCTCCTGGGTAAGGTTTGAAGTCTGACAGGGCACACACTGGGAAACCAGGTATTGGTTCCTTCAGCTCTTAGGTTTCTTGAAACATGTTCTGAATTTCTTTTACCTATCTCTTGGGTTTTTGACACATGAGGGAGACAGGGTACTTGTCATTTCTCACTGACCTACTTTATATAAACACCAGTCAAGATTCTTGAGACTGTCTTCCCACACATTAGTTAAACTAACTTTTTTTGGAGTAGAAAAACTGTTCTTAGTTCATCATCCGTTCTCTTTCTCATTTTGGTTTATGTTTGCTATGGTTTGAATGTTCTCCCTCACCCCAAACACTCATGTTGAAACTTAATCCCCAATGTGGCAGTATTGAAATGGGGGGCCTTTAAGAGGTGATTGGTCTGAGGTCTCTGTCCTCATGAATAGATTAATTCATCCATAAGTTAATGGATTAATGTGTTATCATGGGAGTGGGACTGGTGGCTTTATAAAAAGAGGAAGAGAGAGCTGAACTAGCATGATCACTCCTCTCACCATGTGATGTCCTGTGTTGTCTTGGGACTCTGCAGACAGTCCCCACCAGCAGGAAGGTCTTCAGCAGATGTGCCCCCTTAATCTTGAACTTCCTAGCTTCCAGAATGGTAAAAAATTTGGTTTCTTTACAAACTACCCAATTTCAGGTATTCTGTTATAAGCAACAGAAAATGGACTAAGACAGAAAATTTGTACCAAGAAGTGGGGCTGTTGCTAATAACGAATACCTGAACATATGGAAGCAGCTTTGGAGCTGGGTAATGAGCAGAGGTTGGAAGAGTCTGGAGAAAAAGGCCAGATTCTGGTGAGGGATGAGAAGACGAGAAGACTAGGGGGAAGTTTGGAACCTTCAGAGATTGGTTAAGTGGTTAGGACTGGAATACTGATAGAAGTATGAATAGTAAATGCCATTCTGATGAGGTTTCAGGTGGAACTGAAGAATAAGGTATTGGAAACTAGAGTAAAGGCTATCCTTGTTACAAACTGACAAAAAACTTTAATGGATTATGTTTATGCCC
>NW_007729881.1:238126-283698 GCF_000696425.1 Galeopterus variegatus
GACCCTGAAGGCATTTCAGAGATCTTCAAAACTGCCCCTCCCATCACTGGTCCAGAGGCCTAGGAGGTCAGAATGGTTTTAGAAGACAGGCCTGGGCATTCTCCACTGGCTTGATGCCTGGGCCAACCTTGGGATGCTTCTCCCTGCATCCTGGTGGCTCTGGTGGTTCCAGCTGTTGCTCAAGTGGCTTCAGGTGATGCTTGACCTGCCACTCTGAAAAATACAAGCCATAAACTTTGGCAGCATCTACATGGTGATAATTCTGCAGGTGCACAGAATACAAGAGCTATCGAGGTATGGTAGCTTCCACCTAAATTTCAAAGGATGTATCAAATAGCTTGGAGGTGCAAGCAAAGAGTTGTCACAGGGGCAGAGCCACTGCACAGAGCCTCCACTACAGCAATGCTGAGTGGAAACGTGAGATTTGAAGGTGCTGTAGAGAGCCCACACCAGGGCAATGCCTAGTGGAGCTGTGGGAGTGGGACCACCACCTAGACTCTAGAACTGTAGAGCTACCAGCATATGTTGCCAGCCTGGTATAGCTGGGTGGACTGAGCCCAGAAAAGCCATAGGAGAAGGGCTGCCTGAGGCCTTCAGGACCCAACCCTTGCATCAGTTTGCAGAGGATGCCAGGCATGGAGTCTAAGGAGATTAATTATTCTCCAGCTTTCAGATTTAATGTTTGCCCCGCTGGGATTCAGACTTGCTTCAGGCTGGTTGATCGTTTATCTTTCCTTTTTCTCCCTTTTGGAATGGAAATGTGTGCCCTATACCTGTGTCACCATTGTATCTTGGAAGTATATAACTCATTTTGATTTCATAGTCTCACAGCTGGACTTTGGACTTTAGACTTTTGGTGCTGAGAAGAGTTAACACTTTGGGGCTATGGGGATGAAATGAATGTATTTGTGAGAAGGACATGTGTTTTGGGGGTGTGGGGCATGGGCGAAATGCTATGGTTTGAATGTTTGTCCCCCCCAGAATTTCATGTTGAAACTTAATCTCCAATGTGGCAATATTGAGAGATGGAGCCTTTAAAAGGTGACTGGCTCTGAGGTCTCTGCCCTCATGAATAGATTAATCCATCCATGGGTTAAAAGATTAATGTATTAATGGATTAATGGGTTATAATGGGAATGGGGTTGGTGCTTTTTTTTTTTTTTAAGATGACTGGTAAGGGGATCTTAACCCTTGACTTGGTGTTGTCAGCACCACACTCTCCCAATTGAGCTAACTGGCCATCTTCATATAGGGATCCGAACCCATGGCCTTGGTGTTATCAGCACCACACTGTCCCAAATGAGCCATGGGCTGGCCCTAGGGTTGGTGCTTTATAAGAAGAGGAAGAGAGACCTGAGCTAACATGCTCAGTCCCCTCATCATGTGATGTCCTGTGCCAACTTGGGATTCTGCAGAGTGTCTCCACCAGCAAGAAGTTCCTCACCAGATGCATCCCCTAGACCTTGAACTTCCCAGCCTCCAGAACTGTAAGAAATAAGTTTTTTTGTTTCTTTATAAATTACCCAATTTCAGGTGTTCTCTTATAAGCAACAGAAAACAGACTAAGACAATGTTATAAACTCTAAGTTATCTCCCTAGACTTTGCTGTTGAAGTATAAATAAAACAAATAAACACAAACACACAAAAAAACTATGAATAGATACAGAACATCAAGGACTACACAGATCCATTGAAGGGATGAGTGGTAGCAATAGCAGAGACATTAGATTTCAAGGGACAGTGATGGCTGCAGGACTATCAACGATGCCCAGTGATGGGAGTATGGGTCTTCTAGTGTTACTGGTGTTGGCAGTGGTGTCTTCACCATCTGAGGTTCTGTAGCATGATTGTGACCATGATCCCTGCTATGGTTTGAGTGTGTACTCTGAAAGTTTATGTGTTGGAACCTTAATCCCTCAATGTGCAGTATTAGGAGGTAGGGGGCCTAATGGGAGGTGTTTGGGTCATGGGGGCTCTGCCCTGATGAAGGAATTAATGTCCTTCTTGAGAGACTGGGGTATTTCTCATGGGAACTAATCCATTCCCACGGTGCCAATTTGAAGTCAACATCTTGAAAGGTTGCAGAGCAATCTCAGAGGTAAGGCATATGTTTACCTGTGTTTGATATATGGCACAGGTCCTTGAAGTATACATGGGTCCAAGGACCAATGTGAGGAAATGGAAGTTCCATTTCTAAGAAGTACATTTAATAGATAACCCATGACTTTGTGTAGTACTTGTGTAGGAGTTTTGGCACTTTGAGAAGAAATGCTTCTGCCAGAGGAAACAACAGAGATTGCCACCCTGCTATTTCAGATTCCTTTTACCACTTGGCAGGGAAAATATAATCCATAGTTTTGGCTGGGGTGACTTATTTTGTTATCAAAGGTTTCTGATACATACTCTGATACAAAGTTAAGCCAGAGAAGAATATGAATAAAATCCAGAGGAACCCTCCTAGGCTTTCCCTGTCCAGTGGTAAATTCCTGTCAAGTGGTAAGTTAAGAGAAAACTTTAGCATGTCTCTACAAGCAGGAACTACTGAAAGCTCAGATCCCTCAGGAATAAAGTTTTTGGTCACTTCACAGTAAGAACACTAGCCATCTGAAGAGAAAGTAAAAGGAACATAGGATGAGTAGTGGAGGGTGAAAGTAATGAATATTCACTATGGTTTCTCACCAGGGAATTCATGGTTTGAGTGCAGACATGAAAAGAGTAGGAAATTTACATTTAACTAGTTAGGTTATTGAGCACATAGGATCATAAAGGAAATCCTCCAAAGGTTTTCTTTTGCAACCAGAATAAAATCCAAACTTTATTCTGGTTTACAAAAGACTACATGAGTTGACGACTGCCTACTACTCTCAATTTATTTCATTCCACTCACCCAATTGCCTGCTATGTTTAAGCCTGCAGGTGAAACTTGTTTCAGCCTCAAGGATTTGTATTAGCTGTTTTCCCCATCTGAAATCCTTCCCTCTATGTATTGACATGGCTTAATTCCTCATTTCATTTGGATTTCTGCTCAAAGGTCCCTTATTAGTGAAACCTTCCCTGCCCATCCTATATAAACAGTACTACTGCCCCATTCTCTTTCTCCCCCTTAACCATGCCTTAGTTTTCGTCATAGAACTGGTAACTCTATTACATATTAGATATTATTGCATAATATAGTGTTTGTTATCTGTCCCTTTCCAATGGACTATAATCTCCACAAGGAGAGAAACTTTTTGTTTATTGTTGAATCCTCAGAGACTAGAACAGTGGAGGTGCTCAAATATTTGTTGAATAAATAAACAGATTAATTAATTAATGACAGAGACAAGATCTGTTAGCAGATCATAGAAAGCTTTAGAGACCAGATTATCATGTTTGGACCCTTCAAATTTTAAATTGCTTAATAAGGCATAAAATAGAAGATGTTTTAGAGAGCCTTTGAAATTGCTCAGGGACCTTTGCTATCTTCCAAGTTTCTTAATTATTCAGAACTCTGCCAATGGCTTGTTCTGCTCTGAGAATGCTTTTATGTTGATCCCTATTCTTCAGTAAGTGCCCCCAAACCTCCCTTCTGATTACTCCCATTTCCCTTTCCAGCTAACAACTGACCTCTCTCTCTCTCTGTCTCTATTTTTCTTCTCCAAATGGTAAATTTTGATTGTCTAGAAGCTGCTTCATAAAGAGGGTGGAAAAGGGCCTTAAAACTTTGTTAATGCCCAGCATCCTAATGAATGTGCCACTTGCTTCTGTGTGTCAGTTTTTGAAGGCTATTCTAAAGCTTTTGTTTGGTACTTTTATTATTAATGTACACACTTCTGCTCACATGACTGGTTATAGCAAAATAGATATAGTATTGAGTTACCCCATTGCTTTCCAGCAGGGCAGTCAAGGTGGCCTTCTTTTTCGCTTGTTCTGTCCAAATCATACTGCTGCTTCAAAGTTGGTCCAGAAACTCCTACTATTTTTTCAGGCCCTACTGGTTTTCCCTTTGAGCTCATTTCACATGTATATTTTATACCTCAAATTTAAGCCCTTAATTATATACTGTTAGACACGCTATTATAGCAGGGTTTCAAATTCTTTTCTCCCACCACATGGTTATAAATTCACACATTCTCATCTTCAACATATCTCTCCATCAGCGATCATCAGTATTAGAGAGTTTGACATGCCCCTCTGCATTCTATTTGAAAACGTCTGCCTATTTTATTTGTCTGAATTATCTTCCTCAACTAGCTTGTCATTTCTGGGATCCTTGATTGTATTTCATGTTTCTACAGTATATCCCTAAATAGTGGCTTAATGCCAGGCACACAGTAGGTGCTCTTTTCAACAAAAAGCAATTGATTTATAGATTTTTGATTGAATCCTAATTGAGTTTTTTTACTGAAATATAGGTGAGTCATCATGTGTATATATTTAAACATCTTTACCTCTACTTCAAACTTTCAGTAAAGCTATAGTATTTATAATCTGTTCTTGGACTGATCCCATGACTGTGCAACAAGGGTGAGGGCCCTGCAGCTCAATAGAAAATCCAGTGTTGATTCCGAAAGCACTAAATCCATTCTGAGGATGACAAAGACCAGGCACACCTGCTGTCCAACCTCCAGGGAAGAGGGAGTATAGCTGGAAACTGAGTTTGACCACATGGGCAATCAATTAGTCAGTGAATCAATCAATCAATCAATCTTGCCTATGCAATGAAGCTCCAGTAAAAATTCTGAACACTGAGCTGAGTTTCCCAAGTTGGTAATTCTCTGTATTCTCACAAATGGATGTCAGAAGGGTCACGTGTCCTGAAGACAATAGAAGCTTTGCATTTGGAGTCCTCCTAAACTCTGTTGTATGTGTCTTTACCTTTGGCTGATTCTAATCCTTTCCCTGTAATAATTCTTGACTGTGAGTATAATACTTTCAATGAGTTCTGTGAATCTTTCTAATGAATTGTTACACTTGATAGTGGTGTTGGGACTTCCCTAAATTTGCAGTTAGTTTCAAAAGTGAGGTTAGTCTGGGAGACTGTGCCCTGAGATGTTGCAGTTTGGCTAATGTCAGGTAAAGACACTCACATTCTCCTACTTTTCTGGAGTTCAAAACATGACTGGAATTACAACTTTACACAGAAACAGGGCTGACTTTGCTTGTGTTCTGATTTATTTTCCCTCCCACTCTGTCAGTGCTGGCTTCATTCCTACAGCATTTATCAGCATCTGGTCCCTCTTTCCACAGTCTCTCACCTTGTACTCAGCTCTGCCCCAGCTCCAGGCTTTGTGGAGGTAGAATAGATAGTGAGAGCTGCACCTCAGGTAGTGCAGCCCACTATTAGGCTTCTCCAAAAGCCATACTTGGCCTCCTGGGACCCAGAGCTGACCCTTGGCCACTGTCCCCCAAACTGAAAGCTTCTCTCATTGCCTCATTCCCTCGTTTCATCAGACCTGGGACTTAGTACCATCAGGGAAGATCATTTGGTGCTTGAGGATGCTGGGTTTCCTTAGCATTAAAATTTTTTACTACCCACTCCCAGCATTTCCTGAGTTTGGCCTAGCATGGTGCTTCACAAACCTGACTGATCATAAGAATCACCTGGGGCTCTTGTTAAACATTTGGATTCTCAGCATGTCTTAGGAGATTTTGATGGTAGGTCTGGGTTTTGGCTCAGGAGTCTGTTTTATTTTAATTTAAGTAATAAGTGCCCCAGTTATTATTATGCTAATCTACCACATTCATGTGCCTGGAGTTTTGCTTCATACCTGTTTTTAACTTTCAGCTACCATCCTGTGTTTTCCTTCTGCTTGCTGGTGATAGAAAACCAACCTGAATCTGTTTTGTATACCCTCTGTGTTGAAGCAGTCTTGGCCTTGCCCTGGTTCTGGGGCTTGCAATTCTCCTACCCTGCCTCATTACGGCCAACACGCCTCTCTGGCACTAGGATCTTTCCTGAGCCCTGTCCCAGTGTCTGTAGTCGTGCCACACATGGATGGATATCTGATATGATAACCAACTGCACAATCAAGTTATTTAACTCAATAAACATTTACTGACTTGAGTTATGTCCCAGGCACTGTGCTAGGTGCTGGCAAGATGAATAGAGGAAAACACTCACAGTTTAAAGTGTATGACAGACACATAAAGAAACAGCTATAATATCTAGTGATAAATGCTTTAGGAGAAGCATGTTCAAAGTGCTACGGAAACTCAGATGGGGGAGTGATTAATTCTTCCTGGAAAGGGTCAGGAAAAGTCACTGAGAAGGGTTTACATTTGGAAGGTGATCAGAAGTTCTCTTAGGAGGTCAGAGGGAGGGGAGGGCATTCCAGGCAGAGAGCAAAGCCAAAACAAAGCCAAGGAGAGTAAGAGTGCTCAATGTACTCAGGCAACTTGGACTGAGTAGCCTTGCTTGATGGTTGTGTGGTTAAGAACAGGAAAAGACATGATGTGGCTACACTGCTCTGGTGCTTTGACCTTAGTGTTGCTTCCTTTTCACGTCTTCTGACCTTGTCTACTGATGTCCTCATATGAGTGTGTGGGAGATGAGCTCATTCCTTCTTTTACAAAGCAATGCAATGGTGTCTTTATTTGTGGCATTATGGAGTCTGGAAACCCAATGTGGTATCTCACTCTGTGCCTAGCACATAGCAAGCCCTCAAGGGTAACTTCTTGAATTGCTGGGATGAAATCTTCAGATCTGCACAAGATTAATATCTGTGCAACCCTGAACAAGTCGTTTTCTTTGTCCAATCTCACTGCTCTCTCCTATAAAATAACAGTCAAGAGCCATACAACTTCTCACGTTCCTTCCCACTCAGAGATTATATATATTTTAGCATCTCTCTTTTTTTTTTTTTTTTTTTTTTTTTTTTTTTTTTTTCGGCAACGGATCGCAACCCTCAGTGTTGCCCCCGTACCGGACCGGGGACCGGCGACAGGATCGCAAGCCTCGGCGTTGCTCCCGCGCCTCGCTCAGCCAGTGAGCGGGAGCCGGTCCGTACGTGGGATCCGAACCCTCGGACGGGAGTGCTGCCGCGCTTCCCAAGCGGCGCACTATCCAGTGCGCCACCGGGCCGGCCCCTTTAGCATCTCTTTTTCAAAAAATCCCAGAAATTTAGTCCTAGGAGAGACTTTGAAGGTCAATTAGCCCAACCCACAGTTTGTTCAAGGCAGAGACAGATTATTCAAAGTAGTAGACATTTGGCAACTTCATGGTTTGTGTAATAATGAAAGTCAACCAAAAATAATAATTCAGGTTAAAAACCATTTGAAGGCCAGAATTATTTTTTGTGCAATATACATCATGATAATAAGGAATAGTTAAATCTCTATTTTGCTTTGGTTTTCTTCTTTGTTTTCTACTATACATAACTTATATGAAGTAAAATGCACAAATCTTAAGTGTACAACTTGATGAGTTTTTACATATATATGCACCCATGTAACTATCTTACACATCAAGATGTAGGACATTTTGACAACTGGAGAAAGTTCCCTCATGCCTTCTTTCAGTCACTACCCTCTCCCAAGGGATAGAGATCTAATTTCTATCACCATAGGTTTGTTTTGCCTAGTTTTTAACTTTATGTGAATGGAATCACACAGTATGTAACCTATTGTGGCTGAATTTTTCATTCAATTTTATGTCTGAGATTCATCCATGTTGTTGCAAACATCAGTAGGTTTTTTTTTTTTTCATTGCTATATGAGAATAGTATTACCGTAACTTAAGAATTCATCAGTGCAGAATATTAGCCACAGCCCAGGAGAAAAAGTCAGAAGAGGTGGGTTCCAATCTTAATTTTACCACTAAGTAGCTACTTGAACTCTTGGGGCCCATTTTCTCCATCTGTGAATAAAGAGGAGGTTGGGTTAGAGAATCACTTGCAATTTTTCTAACTCTAAAGGTCAACAAATGGCATATTAATTGCAAACCCATCAAGCAGCTGAAAGATAGTCAAAAAATCATATCTTTCACTAAGAATGTATAAGTGACTCCTACAAATCAATAAGCAAAAAAGATAGACAACCCAACTGAAAACATAAAACATGCACGTATGTGTGTGTGTGTGTGTGTGTGTGTGTGTGTGTGTGTGTGTGTATTCATTGCTGTTGTTATGATGGAGAAAAAATTGTTGAATGGGAAATCTTGAGGTCATTGTCATGAGTGTCTAACTAATATTTTGAAATACTCAGAAATGTTTGGCCATCCTTATACTGCAGATGCTGATTTTTGAAAAGCATCCTTTTGTATTGTTTTCTGTAAGGGAGGCATCATATTTAATTTTAATGAATGCATGAAATACATGTAAAAGGGCTTCATAAACTGTAAAGCTCTTTTCAAATGAAAAGCGTTATTATTATTCCAGATACAATGTGAATGCAGCTGGCTTCAACCACCATTCACCCCAATTGCAGGTGTAATAACCAACAAGGGTATTTTCCTTTGTTCCTTTGCCATGGCTATGGGAGAGCATCTGAAACCAATACACAAATAACAGCTGTAATTTTAATTGAGACTTTTGAGTGGATAAGCAAGGTGTACACTAAATGCATAGCAACAGATAGGTTTTCATTTGGGCGGCCACATTATTATTTCCTCAGACTTTGAAAAGGGAAAGTTTTAACAGACCTCTTGGAAGTGACCCTTGTTTTCTCCCCCACCTGTTCACAGTTACTGTCACAGAATGCGTCATCTCTCCCACGCGCACATTGGGAAAACAACTTTGCCATCCAGAGTAAAGGGAGCTTTTTTTTTTTTTTTTTTTTTTTTTTTTTTTTTTTGCTGTGGCAGGGATACAAGAGTCTGCATATGGTTCATTATCCATTTCCCATTTCTGCTCCCTCCCTAGCACTGGAGTTTCCTGCCCAGAGATCCTGCCTGGGATCCTTATCATTTCAGCAGAAATAAGCATGAGAAGCCACTGCAAACCAGATTTTTGCCTGAATGCTTGTGGTCTATGCCTTGCCCTTTTTTCAAGATTTTGCAACTCCGGTCTTGCCTTAGCATGGTGAAAAATTGTCCCATCAATGTAATCAACCCAGATTGGTCGACCAGAGGGAATTTGCTTGTTCACTCATATTTGCTGTCTGTATCTTCTTGGACAAGGATATCCCCAAGGCTCTGCCCCTTGACTGGGGTGACTATTCTCTTTCCAGTATTGTGTGTAGATGTGTTTTAGACTTTGTTCGCCCATTAATGTTTCCCTTATGATAGATTTATCACATTTAGTAAAACACACACACACACACACACACACACACACACAACTAAATCCAAATACTATATAGTTGTGGAGTGGAAAGAGTTTCAGAGCCCAGCAAATTTGGATTTAAACCTGAATTTATCACTACAACTGGGTGATAAGTCTCAGCTGTCTTATCTAAAAATGGGAATTAAAAATACTTCCCTTGCTCTCTGGATTCTTGTAAGGTCAAGAGAGGTAAAACATACACACTTCCCAGAGAGGGTCTGGTCCACAGTAATTGCCTCATAAACAGTGGGTGAGATGATTATTCCATAGATTGTGCAGCTGGGACAGATCACCAAGTTCAGGGAAGTAGCTAGCCCAAGTTTTGCAGCAAGTTAACAGCAGACCTAGGACAAGAACTAAGGCCCAGAGCTCTTTTCTACTCTGGAGCAAAGGGGGCCATATCCAAGAATTGTTCCCGTAGGTTTGGGAAGGAGGCAACAAAACAAAACAAAATGAAACCAAACACTTCAAGATGAGTTATTATGCTTTGGTGACTTTTTAAACTGAGTGGCCTATAGTTGACTGGTGTGGAAATGAGGTTTTTGTTTTTGTTTTTGCAGAGTTAATCCTGCTTATGCTTGCAGTAGTCCTTCCCTGTTCAGCCAGAGTCATCTATATTACTTTGAGGAGTGTTAGGATTGTCAGATTAGGAAAGCAAAAAGAAAAAAGCCAATAAAATAGGTTCTTGCAGCCCACAGTAGAAGCTTAAATTCGAATGCTAAAGCTTCGATTTGCAAGAGCCAGGTTTTGTTGAGAGCAGAAAAAGCCCTTGAGAATCCAACCAGAAGGTCCTTAAAGAAGCAGGCTGTAGAGTCTATGACATAAATTGGGTTACAAAGAGAATAGGGGGAGAACTGTGTTATCCCATCCCCTCTCTGGGCTAGTGAGTGGCGGTCACCTAATTGGAAGAGGGAGAGGAGAAGTGGTGGGCTGAGGGACAGGGGAGGAGGCCAGATCTGAGGAGACCACCTGGAGGGGACCTGGTGGCATAGAGGAACAGTGTACCTTGTGGACCATGCCTTGCCATTTAGGGGAGGGCCATGTTAGCTGTTTCTCACCATCTTCTCTGTTAAGAACCTTTCTCAAACATCTGCCTGCTTATTAACCCATGGATTTTCAGCAGAAGGGATACTCCCCAATGTCCCCAGTTTTGTTCAGCTCCATATGAGTTAGCTATTTGGATATCTCTCCTTTCAGTGGCCACAGACACTACTAATAAATGCTGTAAAACACAAGCACGGTTCCCAGAAGATGGTTGGAGATGTGGAAGGTAAGCCTTCCTCTTGCACTTGTACTGTACTGAGTGCAGCAATCATCCTCATTACTTAGGTTTAATTTGAGGAGTGAATACAGCATAGCGATTACAAGTATGGTCTCTGGACCCAGGCTGACTGCCTCACATCTTTGTTCTCTCCCTTTATTACCTGGGAAACTTTGAGGAAGTTTTTGAGACTCTCAGAGCCTTGATTTCCTACTCTGCCAAATGACATAATCATAATTTCTGCCACATAGGTTTGCAGGGATTAAATGAATTAGTACACATAAAGGACTTAGTTAGAACTATGCCTGGTACATCGCAGAATTCAGTAATTGCCAGTTGGAGTTGTTCTTACTGCCTGTGTTCAGCCATACCAGGGCAGAATCATACTTGTGTGTGTGTTTGTGTGTGTGTGAGTGGGGGGGCACATAGCTGATAAATTCTGACAGTTTTTTTTACAATAATCAAGAGGGAAGTTACATTTTCACCATCTTGACTTTCTGGGATTGTTCATTTGATTTTCTCTTTAGTCATTTGTATATACTTTTAAGAAATATTTATAGAGGCCCTTCTATGTGACTGCCAGGCACTGTGCTATGTGCTGAGGATAACATGGCATATAAAATAATTGTATTTTGCCCTGTGTAGTTTTCAACCCCAACTAGTCTATTCCAATAACTCCTTTCCCTTTATCTGATTTGGGGGCCTGGGCCAATCTCCCAAGCATAGTTTCTAGTGCTGGCAATCTGGGGTGCTGAAGCAAGCCGTAAAATGCATGGTATATGGGTTTAATAATGTCAGGGGAAATTTTCAGTTAATCCTTTGGACTGTGGGTACACCCAGGATGCAAAGGCCAGACCAAAACGGCACGAAGAGGAACAGAGAGCTGGTAATTATCTGGTGAATTTGGGTCATATGGAAAGCCAAACCAAATTACTTTAGCCAAGGAAAAAATGATTTTTTTTCTTTTCAAGTGAATTAGATTTGGTAAGATTTTGCTGGGGTCTTCTTTTCCCCTCTTTGCTTTATTTGACCAGGTATTTCCTAGAAACCAGTACATTGTGGGTAAGATACAAAGACAAGGAGCTTTAGGGAAATGAAGACTGCTCATCCCTGGGGAGTTTGGGTAACATTGGTTTTATTTCCAGCATGTAGCATTTATGAAAAGTTGAAACAAAGTTCTCAGTCATACTGAGTTGACAGTGCTATCATAAATCCAATCAACTCTTAGGTGCTCTAATTTTGAACTAAATCTGACAACTTCTCTTCATTTGTGAAACAAATGTTTTGAGTTAGATGTTTTCTTATGTCTTTTTTAGTTCTAAATTATATATCACAAATTTGTATTTCTGAAGCCAAAGTAAGTGAGGGGAACATGCTTTAATTTTTATGTTTCAAGTCATTTATTATACTTTTAATAGAGGATTTCAATGTATTCCCCATCCAGGAAATGGTAATGGAAATTGCCTACTTCAACGTGAAATCTATAAAATCTCATTAAATAGTGTAATGAGAATTTGTCACTTTGTCACCTAGTTGACCTTTTACAACCCTGAGACCCAAAGTGAAGTGACACCTCCCTCTATTCAAATGAAATGCCTGCATATTTTACTATGTTCTCACCAAGAAATCCCTTCAGCCAAAATTTCAGCTAATCCAAGTCAATTTTTAAGCAAAGTGCATAACCAGAAATTGGCACAAACATTTGTGTATCATCCTTTCCATATTTAAAAGCTGTCTGAGAGTCATTTGATTAAGCATAAAAATAATTCTGCGAATGTCATTAGAAAGGCTGCTAAACATTCCATGTCTGGTCCCTTGAATTTGTATTCTGGGGATGCATTATTAAGTCACTGCTCAGTCTTTTCTCTTGTAAGAAACTGATCATGCTGTCTAGAGTCTGAAAAAATTATTTTCATATTGGGTTTTGAAGGTTTCATTTTTCTATTTCTATTCAACAGAAAGGAAACAGCTGGTAACTTAGGGAAGGCCGGTACAGTTCATTTGGCTACTGTAGTCTCCACTGGCTTCTTTGGTTAATAGAGCATCTTTATTCCAACCAGGGCCCTTTCCCTGCCAAATCTCCTCATTAAACTGAGTTGTGATTAGAAAAGAATAAATGACATTTTATTTCATATGTGGCTCCTTCCAAGCTTCCATACTCCTCTTTAAGTTTTCCTCTTACACAAGTTTTCCTTAGCCTTGGGCATTTCTTCTCCCTGGCATCTCTTCAACACAGGATGTGCAAAGCTCTTGACAAGCCCTGTAGAGTCCTACTGAATGAAGCATCTCCTCACCCATTCCTGTGAGCTCAACTGTTATCCATGCATTTATTTATTCATCACACAGACATTAATTCTTATACACAAAATGGCCTAGTGTACTTTAGACTCAAGCAGTCATCTCTGAGGACAATTTATTGGTTCAGAAATGGATATCCTCTTTCACTTCCTTAGATTTGTTTTCTGTTAGGTGGGGGTGCTTCTTTCCAAAGTCAGGGAAGGCCAAATTACATGCTGAATGTAGTAGAGTGGATTCTGAATGCAGACAGATACTGACTGAAAAAATATCACTTGGGAACTTGTTACAAATGGAGATTTTAGATTTTAGATTTCCAGAAATTGTGAGCCAGTTTGGGTGCCTCAGAACTCAGAGGTTTCTTATGTGCAGCTAGATTTGGTCTTACGGATGTACAGGGCTAGGGCGATAGCAGTGGACATGGAGCAAGAAGACACATTGAAGAACGATTTGGGAGGCAGAATTGGCAGGACTTAATGGCCACAGTAAGCTACAGGAGTAAGTGGAAGAGAGGAGGCCAGGTAGCCTATGTATACATATTCTTTCCTAGTTCACTTGTAAAAACAAAAAGAATACAGCACATTTCAGGGATGGGGGAATTCCCAGGACAGTTTTAATAGAGAAACACCAAAAAATATTCCTCAGTTCTTTGGTTTCAGAAAATAAATGCCAGATAGAGTGCACTTTCTGCTGGAGTGTTAAGATGTTTACTGAAGGTTGAAAGAAAGTAAAACTTAATATTGCATTTGGCAAAGATCTTGGTCTTTCTCCCTAGCACATTCAACCTAGGGCCATAGCAAAAAATGGTCACACTGGTATCACTATATATTTGTAATCCTCAACTTCAAATGCACATTCTCTGTTGATATATTTTTGTACTAAGTTTATCCTTCCCACCACAATGAACATTTTATACATTTTACTCCCACCTCAAACTTCCATGCCCCCTGCTCCCCTATTGTTCTGACTTTTAGTGATGGCCTTAAGTCCTGCTTCATGGAGAATATAGACATCATACATGCATTCCCTAATTTTTCTGCTAGGAAGCCTATAAACTTACTTGCAGCTGGACTTCTTTTTTTCTTCTTCTCTCCTGTAATCATCGAGGAAGTAGCCTTTCTCTTATCAAAGAACCCCCCCCCTTTTTTTTCCTGCAAGGGTCTGGATCTTATGCCTTCTCATCTCTTCAAGGCCTTCATTCTTCAAGCTTCCCCTTTTCTCTCTTTCATCTTTAACATCTACCTTTTCACTAGATCATTTCTGTTAGCATACACACCTACACATTTTTCATAGCCTCACTTCTCATTCATTCATTTCAGCTTCAATGTGGTGTTCACTTTCTCTAATCCACCAAAACTACTCAAGAAAACCACCAATCTTTTATGTTGCAAAAGTGCCTTACTGAACATTTTATCACATTTCAATGAAGTAGAACACTGACTGTCCCCTTGTAATACTTTGTTGTCCTGACTCAGCACCACAGTCTTCTAGTTCTTCTCTTACCTTTATGACCGCAACTTCTCAGAACCTCCTTCCTTTACTCAAACTCTAAGTAATGGAGTTCCTCCAGGTGAGTCCTGGACCCTTCCTTAACTTATCTCTATAAACTCTCCTTAGGTGTTCTCATCCATTTCATAGCTCTAAATTATCTATCTTTTCTCTCTTGTTCTCTCTCCCTCTCTGTCTCTCTCTTATCTATGTGTCATCTATTATATTAGTCCATTCCTGTTGCTTATAACAAAATACTTGAAACTGGTTGATTTATAAAGAAAAATGAAATTTATTTCTTACAGTTTCTGAGGCTGGGAAGTCCAAAGTTCATCTGGTGGTGGTGACAGTGACCCAGAGGTTTCACATCACAAGATGGTGGAAGCAAAGAGAGCAAGAGACAGAAAGACAGACTCCCCTCTTCTTTTAAAGCCCTCAGAACCATACCCTTGACCACCATTATTAATCTGTTCACTACGGCATAGTCTTACAATCCAATCACCTCTTTAAGGCTCCACCTTTCAATTACCATAATAGGATTTCCCACCCTCCTAGCAGTCACAGTGGGGGCTAAGTTTCTAATACATAAAACTTGGGGGATACAATTCAAGCTTCAATGAGTTTTGGCGGGACATAATTCAATCCATTATATCTATCTATCATCTATAATCATCATTTCCTTAGGATATGTGGATATGATATGTTACTGTAGATATCATCTGCACCTTGCATTTTTCACTTAACAACATGCATTGGAAATCTAACCATATGGTTCATAGAGATTTACCTTATTCTTTTAAATTGCTTCATAATGTTTATTACCATGAATACATTCACAGCTATTTAACCATTCCCCTACTGTGAACACTGATGTTGTTTACAGGTTTTTGGTGTAAAAAACAATGCTCCAATGCACATCTGTGTGCTTTCCTCCTTGCACAATTGATGAGGGCTTTGTAGGGTAGATGTAGAATTGATGGATCATAGGATATGGGCATTTTAAAATTTTATACTTCCCATTTCCCATCTAATGAACCAGAGTATACACCCATAAGCAGGATATGAGAATTTTTGTTTTCACGCATGCTTGTCAATACTTTATATTACTAACTTTAAAATTTTTCCAATATTGTGGGTGAAAAGTGGTGTTTCATTGTGGCTTAATTTTTTGTTTTCCCCATTATAAATGGGAGTAAGTACTTTCAGCCATTTGTATATTCACTTCCACAAGTTCTCTGTTCATATCTTTGCCCATTTTTCTACTGGGTTATTTGTACTTTTATATTAATTTATAGGAATTATGTTTGGCTTCTGGGTACTTTTTACATTTATATATATTGAAACTATCTAACCTTTCTAAGCTCAGTTTACTCAGTAGATTATCATTGTAACCTAATAGAGTTATTTTGAGGATTAGTTGATATAAAATATTTAAGCCCTACATATAGTACCTGGAGCATATAAATCACTCAAGAAGTGGTTGCTGTTATTGTTGTTTATATTTTTATTACCCTGATGATAATCCCTGGCCCATCACAAAATCCTACCAAATTTTCCTCAGGCATCAACTCAAATGTTCTTTCACTTATCTATGCATTCTGTGAATCTTTGTTGAGGGACTGTCATGTATCAGGGACTGTTGTAGGGGCTGGGGATGCATCAGTGCACAAAGTCCTTGGTTTTTTTTTTTTTTTTTTTTTTTTTTTGTCTTTTTTACTGACCAGTAACGGGATCGCAACCTTCAGTGTCGCGCCCGTACCGGGGACCAGCAACAGGATCGCAACCCTCGGTGTTGCACCCACACCGCGCTCAGCCAGTGAGCGGGAACCGGTCTCCACATGGGATCCGAACCCTCGGCGGGAGCACCGCTCCCAAGCGGCGCACTCTCCAGTGCGCCACCGGGCCGGCCCCAAAGTCCTTGGTTTTAGGCAGCTGACGTGCTGGTGAGGTCAACTGACAATCAGCAAGCAAATACATAAGTGTATATGTAATACAGAACTAGTGGGGAGTGCTGTGGAGCAACGTAAGGGGATCGAAAGGTCAGGACGGTGTGTGTGTTATTTTAGGTTAGGTGGCCAGGGATGGCCTCTTTTCCTTTTCAGCATAAACCTGTATGAAGTGAGAAAGGTCCATGGGAATAACTGGCGCAAGGCCTTCCAGCAAAAAAACAGTAAGTGCAGAGGTACTGAGGTGGGAACATGCTTTTGCATTTGAGGGACAGTCGGAGGCCAGAGAGATTAGAGCAGAGTGAGTTGATTTAAGAGTGGAGGGTCTGAGAGTAGCCAGAGGCCAGGTCACATTGTGCTGGATGGCCATGGCCAGGACTGTGGATAATATTCTGAGTGTGATGAGAAACCACAGAAGAGAGGATTGTGAGCAGGGAGTGCCTTGACCTGACTTACAGTCAAATAGAAGGCTCTGGTTGCTGGGTTAACAATAGAATAATAAAAATAAAAATTTTTATTTTACCTTTACTTATTTTATCTCTAGTGTTCTTTCTCTCTTTGTCTAGATCCACGTTTGTGATCTATATCATTTTCCTTCTCTCTACAGAACTTGTTTTAACATTTCTTGCAAGGCAGATCTACTGGCAACAAAATTCCCTCAATTTGTTTGAGAAAGTCTTTATTTCTCCTTCAGTTTTAAATTTTGCAGAGTACAGAATTCCAGGCTGGTGGTTTTTTTTCTTTCAACACTTTAAATATTTTATTCTGCTCTCTTCATGCTTGCATGGTTTCTGAGGGGCAGTCAGATGTAATTCTCATCTTTATTTCTCTGTGGGTGGGTTTCTCCCCCTGCTCTAGCTTCCTTCAGGATTTTTTCTTTGTTTTTGATTTTCTGTAAAATGGTATGCCTAGGTGTAGTTTTTTAGTTTTTGGTTTTTGAATTTATCCCAATTGGTGTTCTCTCTGAGCTTTATGGATCAGTGTCTTGATGTCTGACATTAATTTTGGGGAAATTCTCAATTATTATTATTTCAAATATTTCTTCAGTTTCTTCCTCTCTTCTCCTTCTTGTATTCCTATTATGCATATGTTGCATCTTTTGCAGCTATCTCACAGTCCTTGGATATTCTGTCCTGTTTTTTCCTTCCAGTTCTTGTTTTATTTGCTTTTCAGTTTTTGAAGTTTCTGTTGATATATCCTCAAGCTCAGAGATTCTTTTCTCAGCTGTGTCCAGTCTACTAATAAGCCCATCAAAGGCATTCTTCATTTGTGTTACAATGTTGTTTTTGATCTCTAGCATTTCTTCTTGGTTCTTTTTTAGGATTTCTACCCTCTGTTTACATTGCCCATCTGTTTTTGCATGCTGTCTAATTTATACATTAGAGCCTCTGGCATATTAATCAAAGTTGTTTTAAATTCCTGGTCTGATGGTTTCAACATCCCTGCCATGTCTGGTTTTGATGCTTATTCTGTCTCTTCAGATTGTGTTTTTTGCCTTTTGGTATGCCTTGTAATTTTTGGTAGCTGGACATGATGTACTGAGTAAAAGCAACTGTTGTAAGTGGCCCTTTGGTAATGTGGTGTTAAGTTGTGGAGGAAGGGGAAGCCATCTATATAGTCCGATGATTAGGCCTCAGCCTTTTGGTGAGCCAGTGCTTCTGGACTGTGGACTTCACAAGTGTTTTTTAGTTTCTTCTCCCTCCTTAAGTGGGACAGAATGGTTACAGGGAGCTGAAGTTGGGTATTTCCCTTCCCACAGGTCAGTTAGGTTCTGATAATACCCCACCAGTTTAGGTTCTGGTTAACTAGTTTTTCCTGAGGGCAGGCCTTGTTGAAAAGAAAAGAATGTTATGGGCTGTTTAAAAATGTTTCCTTTTCCCTCCCTGTGCTAGGAGAATGAAGGGATTTTTCTCTAATGTTTACTGTGGGAAACTGGTTGAGCTCCTGGTGATAAATCTCACAATATTGTGGGAGACCTCTATGACTTGAACACCTGGAGTTTTTAACTATGACTTGTCAGCCCTGAGTCTCCAGAAATTTATCAATTACAATTTAGATTTTCCTATCCCCAAACCAGTTCCCACAGTGGTTTCTGCTTATGAGTCTCTGCCCTGGTTAAGCTCTGGCTCCCTGTATTCACCTGTCTCTCTCTCCAGTCTTGGGAGCAACAGTTTGCCTTGTGTCCTTGAGTTTCGACTTCCAAGCTCCTTATACACAGAACTGGAAACCTTTGTTAAGAACAGACTGTAGAAGATGAAAGGACAGTGTACTAGTTTCCTATAGCTGCCATTACAAATAACCACAAACTGGGTGCCTTAAAACAACAGACATTTATTCTCAGAGTTCTGGAGGCCGGAAGTACATCAAGGTGTCAGCAGGGCCATGGTCTCTCTAAGGGATATAGGGAAGAATCTTTCCTTGCCTCTTCCAGCTCTGGTGGCTTCTGGCATTCCTTGGCTGTGGAAGCATAACTCCAGTCTCTGCCTCCATCTTGACATGGTCTATTTCCTGTGTTTTTGTCTCTGTGTCCAAATCTTCCTCTTCTTTTATAAAGCCACCAGTAATTGGATTTAGGGTTCACTAAGATGATTAAATCATAAGATTCTTGATGAATCACATCTGTAAAGACTATTTCTAAATATGGTCATATTCACAGGTATTGGTGTGGGGTAGTTAGGACTTGAACATATCTTTTTAAGGCATAAAATTCAACCCACTGCAGCAGTAAGGAACCAAGTTAAAATTTTAAGTGAGCAATGACAAGACCCATGAAGATTGTGAAAAGTTGAACTTGGGATATATTTTTTAAGAGAGAGATTATGGGATTTGCTGATGGATTCAGTTTGGAGTTTGACAGAAAGAAAGACATCAAAAATGACTCAGAGTTTTGACCTGAGCCATTGGGTAAATAGTGGTACCATTTACTGATCTAGAGAGAAGCAAGCTTTTTCAGAAAAGGATTATGAAGACTTTCCCCATTTACTTTAATAATGTAGTGTAGACATTAATAGCAAAGCTTCTGGGGCCAAATAGACCCAGGCTCACAAATAATGGTATGCCTTGGAATGTGATACTTAGTCTTCCTGGATCTTGGGATCCCCATCTGCAAAATGGGTGTAATAATAATATCTCTCTCATAATGTTGAGATGATTAAATGTGATTATGCATGTGAGATATTGAATAGGCAGTGGCAAATGGGCAATACTATCTGTATAAATCTTATTTATCCATCTAATTTTCAAAAGAGCCTACCAGGATTCCCAAGACCCCTTCAATCGTACCATCCTTTTATTGTGGTATCAGTGTGGTGGATTAGGAATGCTCATATGGCAGCAGCATATGGGTTAGACGGGAATGGGGAGAGAAGGAGGCAGGGAGCATACTAAATTGTCCCTTGAGAGATGTCAAGGGAAGTGGCATGAGAATAGAAGGGAGGAAAGAAACAGAGAGGATTCTACAGAAGGAAATGCACAGGACTTGGCAAAAGATAAACTATGAGAAGAGGTAGAGATGTCTGACTTCCTAACTCTGGAAAGTTGAAACAGAATTGAAATTGATGGAAGTGGGAAAGCCAAATGTAGAGTATTCTTGGGAGAAGGAAGGACACATTTGGTTTTGATTCACCAAGTTTAAGTACTGGTGGTACGAGAAGTTGGGAACCAAGTAGAATCATTGGCATGCAGTAAGTGCTCAATATCTGAAGGGTTGGTAGACCTTCTAGGTCAGCATTGTTTAATAAAAATATCATGACAGCCACAAATGTAAGCTATGTGTAATTAAAATTTTTCTAATAGCCTCATTGAAAAAAGTAAAAAGAAGCAAATAAAAATAATTTTAGTAATATATTTTATTTAATTGAATATTGCCAAAATATCATAATTCTGATATGTAATCAATATAAAAGTATTAATTATGTTATATTCTTTTTTTTTCATGCTAAGTCTTTGAAATTGGGTGTGTACTTTATACCTACAGCACATCCCAATTCGTACCAGCCATATTTCAAGTGTTCAATAGCTGCTGTATTGGACAGTATAGTCTTACGTGGAAGTGATTGTCAGACGGTGGATTAAAATGAATGAATTTCAAAAGAGAGATATAAATCTGGTATCACCTGCTTGGAAGAGGAAACCAGATAATAGGGTGGAATTTGTAAGGGAGAGAATGCAGAAGAGAGGGGACCCCAGGACAGAATGGGAGAACAATTCATTTTGTAAAGGTTTGGCTTCTCCATTAGACTGTCCATCCACAGAAAAGAGGTGAATTCTAGTTGTAATTCAATTCATATTTCAACATATTTTTCTCTTCCTTTTTAAAATTCTACTATTTGTAAGTGTCTTGTTCATGTATTCGTTTATTGTCCATCTCCCCATTACTGTAATGTAAATCTGTTTTGCTCATGACTGTATTCCCAGAATAATACCTCTCATACATTAAGACTCAATAAATGCCTGTGAGATAAAAGCCAAAGCCCTGCTTTCAGAGAATTTACAATGTGATTGGTGAAGAAGCATTATATAGAGGAGAAATAAACTAATAATAGATTAGTAGAGAATTATTAGATTCCCAATGAATGATATTGCTAATGCAGGATCCAGGAGTTCATTAAGAGAAAAATTTACTGAGTTTGAAGTAGCCTAGAACAACAGAATTGGAACATAGGTAGTGTCTTAAATGATGTCTAGCATTTGGATATTTGTAAAGGAAGGGGAACACTTTCCAGGTAGGGTGAATGACCTATGCAAAGGCAGATGCATGTGAATAGTTTAGTTGTAAGAAATATTGGAAAAAAGTAAGATATTTAGTCGGAATGTAGCCACTGAAGTTTTTAAGAATATGTGCTAAGCAGAATTTTAAGAATAACATATAAAATGGATTGAGAGAGAACTGGAAGTCAGTTATTGCAATTTGTCCAGTATGCAATATGGGTTGCACTAGGGTTATGCCTTTAAGAATAGGCAGTAGGAGAGATAGAGAGATATTAGAATAATGACCTCAACGGACTTTGTTTTAGACTAAATTTTCATTGGATGGTTGATTGTGTTGCTAAGGATAACTCGAGGTTCTGAACTTGGTTGGCTGAGTGATGGTGCCATAGACTGAAAGTTCCAAACAGCAAATTACTTTTGGAGGTGAGGACTGAGAGAGGAAAATGGGCTGAAGTCAAATGTTGGAAGAAATCTAAGTGTAAATTTCCAGTAAGCCTTAAGATGACTAAGGGATTCAGAGAACGTAAGCTCTTTCCAAATCTTCTGTTCCTTTTGCCTATATAGAAAGTGTTTACTTTATGTGTTTCCCTGTGGCTCTGGTGATTACATTCTTATGTGTGGTTTGAAGCTCTTCTGGCTTTAAACCTGTATTTGTTTTGGGTATGGTTGAAGCAGAGTGCTAATGAGCCCAAGGTCATGCATTTGATCCCCAGAAGGGACAGTTAGTTTCATGGAGAGGAAAAATACATTCCATGGTTCACAGACATCACCCATAATCCTGTCTACTTGTCTCTAAACTATGTAGCATTGGTCCTAAGGGGGCCTGGTGAGAAAGTGTGAGTGGTTGTGTGCAATCCATTAAAACTACTGGAAGAATTGCTCTAAGTAGGTTTATCTGGGTTGCTTCTTTAGGAAGGTTTGGCTGCCTTCCTCCTTCAGCTCTTGGGACAGAGATCACATTTTTAGAGACAACATCATGACCAAATGCACATGGAACTGTCATGTTCATGTCTGCCAGTACCTGCCTTCCTACACTTCTTTACTTCTTGGGGAAAGGGCAGAGTGATGATCCAGGAGTGTGTGGTTATTTGGTGCTAGTATCTACTTGTAAGTGTTGGAGTATTATCAGTTTGACTTTGAGAATTGGCGTACTAATGTTGTACAAATAAACCCTGGAGAGCATGAATGTACCCAGAAGAGTATCTAAGGGAATCTTTCACAGACAGATTTTCCTTATCTTATCAGCTGCTTTAGCTTGCTGCACACTCTTACTGGGAAACACAAGTCTACACTTAGAATTGTTGCAAAGTGGTCATACAAGGATACAGCAAAGAATGTGTAGTGGTTTTTTTTTTTTTTTAAATGATGATATCCTTAGAACAGCAGTTAGACAAACCCACAGAAGACATCCTCCACACAAGTACATAGTTACCAGCACTTTCTGGGATAGCTTCTAAAGTCTGTTTCTGTGGATACTGCATTTTCAAAAATCAATCCTAGAAGTTCTCAAATTGCTTTTCCAGTTGAGTGGTACACCCTAGGTTCTGCAGGAGTAACCCTGAAGAGGATTTGGAATAATGTTTTGCACATATTGAAAGACTCAAAATAAATCCTCACAGCTTAAGAAGGACTTGAAAATAGGTTCATTTTTCTTTCAGGGAATTAGAGATTGCCACATCAGGGATATTCCTATTATTTGACCTTATGGAAAATTTAAAAGGCTGAGGAATAACAGACCAGACCATCAAATACTACTTAACAGATTTCTAACAATAATAGTGATTTTTAGAAGAGTATGCTGTGGAATAAATATGACTAAAAGTAAAAGGCAGAATAACTAAAATTGTATGCTGATGAATCCAGTAAAACTGGTTGAAAAATTATTGGTGTTTAGCATGTGCATAATAAAACACAACTGACTTATTTGTTCACATTGTTTCTTTGAATTGATTGCACTGACAAAAGTAATTATCTTGGTATTATATAGGGAAAACCTGAAAGCATCAAATAAGTGGTTAAAATCATTATAAGGAAAGTTTGTAGCTCTGCTGGCTGGGCTGGTGTGAAGAAAAAGAATTATAATGACACAAAAAGAAAATGCTGGACTTGAAATTTTACATCTGCTTTTGGTGCAAAGATTCGCACCAGTACTCTTCACCTGATTTTGCCAAGTCAGAATCAAATTAGAGGGAAAGGTAGGCACTTGGTCAGTGTCAGAAAAGTTGAGGCCACGAGTCAGAGTGTAGATAGAAAAGGACATGACAAAGCCAATGGAGAGAATTTCACCTTGGGTATCTTAGATCCTTAATTGATACTCATATTCCTAGTAATAATGATAGATGTAGTGATAATAAAAGTAATGGTAAAAATGCCAGGAACCACACAAAACAAGAGCTGATGAGCAGACCAGTGCTGGATTAGGCCACTGGTTTCATCCTGCCACAGAGAAATTAAAAAGGTGAAAAGAATAAATTGAGACAATATGGTGTGTTTTCCATACAGCTTAATTTATTCAGTTTAAGGAACCACTCTTTATTCAGAGATTATAGTCAAACCATTTTTTTAAAAACTTAATTCCCTCTTAATTTAGACACAATGGTGATGATAGATTTTTTTTTTATGTCCTTATTTTCGCCAGATAAAGATTTTGCCACCCTATGTCAATTTCTCCCAATTTCTACTTTTATTTTTGGAAATTTCGCTATTTTGAGAAATCTAGAAGTTTAGGCACTATTTATTGCATGATAATGTTTAGTCCTCAAATATTAAAATGAGACAGATATTACTATTATTACCATTTTATGGAAGTGGAATGTGAGCCTCATAGAAGTTGTTTTAATTTGTCCAAATCACCAAGTTACAATTTTCAGAGCCATGACACAAACCCACATCTCCCTGATTTCAGCACTCATGCTTCTTACCACTATGTTATTCCTATTTCTGTTAGGGTCCAGTGAGGGGAGCAGAAACCATTCTAGGTGTTTTATACAGAGAGGATTTAATACAGGTGATGGAAGAGATGAATAGCCAAATAAGGCAGTAAAGTCTTCTCAGAGATGAACGATATCAGGGATTCACTACCATCCCTAGGGCTGGAAAGGTGGTGGTGTTCCCATTTGGGAAAAACCATCTGAATGGATCACTGGGGGACAGGGTGCTGCTTGCAATGGGAGGCAGGGACCATGGAGGGAAGAGCTGCAACTACAGCTGAAAATGATACTTGAAGCAGAGAGAAAAGGGAAAAAATACCTTGGCTTCCTTCTTCCTCCTGTCCTGCATCTTTTACTAGTGCCTCCTGTGGGCTGAACTTCCCCAGAAACCAGAGGGCATAAGTGCTGAGAAATGCAGTTGCTTGTGAAACAGAGCAGATCAAGGGAATTTTAGAAAATGAATATGAGAGCAAACAAGTAAACAACCAGCACATTCTAACATAAATCTGTATTAAATTATTTCACTATACCTTTTACAGCAACATTGACTTCTAGAGATACCAGAAGGGACTTTTCAATATTATCAGTCTAAGAGAACCTGTTTGACTTTAAGAGGGGAATGGGAATGTATTTATTTCCAAAAGACCTTTAAAGCAGAGAGAGGCAGAAGAAATAGGCGAGATATTCTATTCTGTGGTTGCCCTATCTTTGGGTATTTTGTTTACATAAGGGTGGCTGAATTAAAAGCTCTGGCAAACATAAGATGGAGAACAATCCTGGGTAATGTTTCTTCCTCTCTTACTGTTGTCTGCTTCCCTCTCTCAAGGAGCAATCACTCCTCCACCTCTCTTTTAACCTTTTAGAGATCTGGAGCCAGGAAGGACAGTTCCATGTTTATGGGGTGGAATGACGGGTCAGCCACAGCATTTGTATAGATGTATAGAGAAGTTGCCATGAAAAGAGCATGTAACCCCACAAATTTCCATTTGGAGTGACAGACCCTCCCCATCGTGTCCTCTGAAGGAGGTTGGGGGCGAGGCAGGAGCCACTGAGTTAAATAAGCAAAGTAAAGTTGGGAAATTACAGGACAGTTACTCAATCTTTAATTCTCTTGCTCTTTAACTAAGAAGAGAAAACCCCCTGCCAGGCTACATTTCCTACCTTAGTTGAAGTCCAAGGTCAAATTTTACTTCTGATGCACTGCTACAATTGTCTCAAATCCAATTTACATCTGTTTCTGTTTTTAGTGATTGCCTTATTCTTTTCCAAGTCATCTCATCTCATCACAGGGTGAAGAAAAGAACATTTAGAAACCAGATGTTGTATTAACCATAACCATTATCCTTTATGGGATCTCAAAGAGGTTTAATCTCTATTCGTAAACAGGTGAGAAAGATACCAACTTTCAGCTCAGCTTCACACTTAGGACGCCTCACTGAGAAGGAGGCGAAGCCTTTGCCATCCATCTGTCATCATGACACAGAGAGGGTTATAATTGATAGTACAGCCCAGTAGTTCAACCTTATCATACCTGAAGCTCTCCTCTTTATAACAAATATTTTATGATATACTCTTTAAAGTCCTGAAGTGAAATTTTAGATAATACTAACGTACACAGTTTGAACAAAAAGCAAAATAATGCCTAACTATAATATAAAGGAGAAATAAAAAGAAAAGGGTTATATAAAATAACATGCCTTATGAGATAGAATGCTCAGGCACAACTCTTACTAGACAATGTATCAAAGTGGTTTGATTTGTACACATTTATACACCTATGTGGAGAATCATGCATGTGACATCTGCATGTACAGACTTATACAGGTGTGCAGTGAAGAGATTCAAATAGTACAATTAACACTGCCATCCATGATGTGATTTTCTAAAACAGTGCCCACTACTTGGTAAAGTTCTAAACAAAAGAAAGTACATGTTAACTGCATTCCTGGAAAATTCAGCTTATGTTAAAATTATGCAAAAATACTTTGAGTTTATAAATCAACTAGAATTATATTTTAGGCTTAGGTGATTATAAACAGGGTTATCACCTACTTGAAATGTCTGGAGCCCTGGCCCCTGCCCAACAAACGCCAGATGCTTTCCTTAATCATTGCTATAACCCCAAACGTCCCCACATTTCCCAAATGCCATCTAGTGCCAGCACTGTACCCACTGGGAACTCCTAGTGTGGCTGACTAAAGCTGTTTTGAAGGACAGGGATATAGGAATGTGGATCTCATGAAACTCCAGGCTATCAGACCACAGTTTTTCTCTGGAAGCTTGATTCAACCATGCCTCTTGAGAACACACTGACTTCGATAAGCTGTCAAGAGAAAAATAGGTGGATTGTTGCCTGAGTTCTTGGTAAGATTCTTTATGAACAACTTCCAATTTCACTCATGTGGATATGGTTTATTCCTGGATTGTATAAGGGCCCAAGACTTAACCTTCCTCACTGAGGTATCCTGAGATTAGTATATCCTTGGATGTAATATACATGTTATGAAGCACTATCCAAAACTGACATTGAAAAGGGAATGAGTAAAAGAATGGTAGCGAGTAATTGTTAGATACATTGGTTACTGTGCAGAAATGCTTATTTATCTTGAAAATATCATACTCAAAAATAGTTTATCACTTAAAGGTGCAATTAGCTGTATTTCTGCCTGTAGCTAGTAAAACCAAATTTGAACGAGAATGTATCAGTCAGTATACCCAGCTGTCCTTATGTCTGGATTGGGGCATGAATGGTGAAGTAGTGAACACAGATTTTGGTGTCCTCCAACCCAGATTCAAGCCTGCTCTGTCTGTCTGTGAACTTCAGTAAGTTAAATAATGTCTTTGAGTCTCAATTTCCTCATCTGTAAAATACCGTTCATAATAGTGCATAGGTTTTTTAATAAGGATGAATGAGATAATGCAGGTAAACCACTGAGTGTAGTGACTGACCTACAGTAAGTGCTCAGGAAACATTACCCCTTGTTACTGTTGGAATGGTGCTAATTATCACTGATAAAGATCTTACAGAAAGAAAATGTTATTTTTAAAAGAAGCTGTAATTTGACCCAGATGACCTGGAAGAAAGACAGAATTTCTCTTAGGGATAGAATTGCTCATTTATTTAGGAAAGAACCCTTTGGACATACTCAGTAATAAAAGGTGAGTCAGCCCTGCCCCCACCCCCACTATGGGTAAAGCTGTGACGGAGGAAGATTGCTCTGCATGAGAACACAGTGGAATTTTTTGCAAGTTCTTTCTAAGAGAGGGGATGAAGAATTGGATAGCAAGCAGTTCCTAAGAGAGTTTGCAGAAGAGACGAAGGGGTTTTACTATAATGGGAGGCACATGAACAGCCAGAGATTCCTTGATGGAGGAATAGTATTAATTGTGTTAACAGTGACAGTGATGTTTGACATTAATTGGAAGCCTTGTTCTACCCTGTGCTTAACTGCCTCCCACTTCATGGTCTGCAAAACCGTTAGTGAAAATGCATAAATCGATTAGCCTCGTGTGAATGAAGGGAGAATGGTATTGTCTTGGTGGAGGGTGGGAAGAAGTAATATGGAAGACCATGACCATGCAAGGCAAAATGCTGAGAGCCTGAACTGGACATTTGGAGAAAGAGGGGCCTGAAGAATGTCACTCCCAGAGACATCTGTGGAAATTTTGAGGGAGTGAGGTTGGGAAGGATAATGAGCTGGACACGTGGGAAAATAAAGGAAACTTCAGTCTTATTTCCTTAAAACCAAGCACAAAACTCGTGAGACTTTTTTATATTTGGATAACTTCCAAATAGTTAATGACGGGTTTTAAAAAGTAAAATGGAATGAAATGCTTTTAAACAAGAGAGAAATTATTAGTCTTTATGCCTTGTACTTCTATAAATGCTGTTGTGAGTTTGATACACCATCTATTCAGTCAAGAATTAGAAAGGTTTATTTATCTATCTATCTATCTATCTATCTATCTATCTATCTATCTATCTATCTATCTATCTATCTATTTACTGGTGGCTGGCCAGTATGGGAATTGAACCTTGGACTTTGGTGTAATCAGCGCCATGTTCTAATCAACTGAGCTAACCCAGCCCCAGAAAGATTTATTGAAACAAAAACTCAATGCTGAGAGATCACATTCTCATAAAATCTTTTGGTATGTGAGTGTATTAAATGCCATTGGCATATTATGTATCCTATATGATATGTCGGGACCTTTTGGCAAGAAAATCTTTTCCCAAACGCCATGGATTATAACTCACTGTTGAGTTACAGTGAGTGGGGTCAGTTACTTAAATATGTTTTATTGTTAATGCACATATTGTACAATTCATACATCTCTTATATAGTTTGTATAAGTCCTTTGAAACATATTTATTTTTAAATGTAATCTGTAAATTCTATAAGATATCTCCGTTTTGGTGTATAATTAGTTTTATTTTTCTGGGTAAGTTTTCATGTTTATTTGTTGCAGTGACCTTAATAAAAATGCTGTATAACAGTAGAATTCTTAAGGAATGACACATTACACCATTATTTAAAAGAACTAATTAATCAAACATGATTAATTTTAATGTAATTACTAAAGAAAGATATACCATTTTATTGTGACACTCTAGCCATACATTTTCAAAATATGCTTATTAAACAGTAAATGTAAGATAATGATTCAGTTAGTTACATTTTTAGAAGTCATTAAGGTTGATATTCCTCTGCCATAAGTGAATTTAATAATGATTTCAAACACAATCAGAATTAATGAAAAAAATATGCTTTTGAACTAAGACAGATATGATAAATGACCAATCATTACTTTTTGGTTTAAAAATAGCAGGGAAAATTAATTCAGTGTCTGTAAGTTTATTTATCACACAAAGCCTATAAGTGTGATAAAAATACATGAAGCAAAATTCATGATATAATCCGAATTCTCATAGTTCATTAACTCTTTCAGCAAAAAGAGATCTGACATGGTATTTGGGTCCTTTATGTTAACTGAATATAAGCTGCATAATGTTTGAAAGTTTTTGATATTTTGAACAGACATTTTAATGATGCACAGACACAGATGAGATATGTGACTAGACAGCTTGAGGTTTGAGAGTCCCTCCTGCAGTGTGTTTAGCAGCAGGTACAAGATAAATATCCAAACAAAATCAGATTAAGCGATTAACACAAGTGACTCTGCTATGAGTCCGTGAGTGGGGTCAGTGGGTGGTTTGAAAGGGATTTTTAGAGTACTGTTTTCATTTTTTCTATTTTCCATTAGTGGATTTTGGGCAAAAGAAAATGAGTAATGTTTACTTTTGACCTGGGCAATTAAAAAAAAAAGGCAAATTCTAAAGATTGCGAAAGGTCATTTTTGAAGGTGACAGGTGAATCAACCTGCATTATTAAGTAGGAGAAACTCTGTCTCCATCTAAGCTGTATTTCAGTTGGGCAGTAACATTAGGACTTTTGTGTTCTCTCTCTCTTTTTTAATTTAAAAAAAGTTTTTTTTTTTTCCTTTGAGAGACCATATCACTGACAGTTGAATAATGGGGAGAGAGAAAAACCATGTTTAAGATCAATGTAATCCAATGTAATCATACATTAAAAGGGAATATGTGACATATGTGTTTTAAAAGAGGTTCCTTTAATTCTAGGGTTTCAGCTTGGTCCACCTTTCATAAAATTCTGGGGCAGATGCTAAAAAAAAATAAGGACTAGGAGAAATAAGGACAGTTTCAAAAATCCCCTGGGCCTCTGTCTTATCTGTGAGAGGTTTCTATTAAAAAAAAAAAAAAGCATTGTCTCAGATAGGACTTGGTTATTTAAATTGATATCTTTGTCCTGTACCATATGCACTTAAAGCTTTAGACCATCTTCCTGCCTCTTTTATTTTTATTTTTTTAAATAGAAATCACACAAAAAAGATATCTATTAATCAGTTTCTAATACCTAACAGGAAATTCTTATAGAGTATTAAAATAGCAATAAGCAAATATATATACTACAGGATTAAACACTAGCATTAAAAACGAAACAAGAAAAAAGGAATCAACAACAAATTTTTCCTTTTGTTTTTGCCCTCTCAGATTCTGGACTTTATGATTTTTGCAGGGGAGGGGCATAAAGACTCACAATTCTTCTATTTTAAAATAAATGATGCCATAGGATAAATCATATTTATCTTTTGAAAATGATGATGGAAAAGCCCATGTAATTTGAATAGGAATGCTCTTTCTTATGAGGAGAGCCAAACAGGTTCTGCTCTAATAAATTAGTACAATCTTTTAAGATTAAAAATAGCAAAACATTTTAAATAGTCTGATTATAGCTTCAACAAGTCAAACATACACTTCTATCTAGCCTATAGTTTTAAAGAATCTATGTGGGTTTAACTTATTCTTCATTCCAATATAAAAAAAGAATAAAAAGACCAAGTCATTTTTTGAACATTAAGATATTCATAGACTGTATAAAGTAAAAAAAAAAGTGAATAAAAACAAAAAACAAAAAAAATTTCACAGATTATTAGCCATCTCTTTCAACAATTTCTCATAAATTCTTGTCTTTATCAGTAGATAACCCCCATCTCATAAGGAAATACTTTCCAACATTTCCAATGAGATCAGTGATTGCTTTTTACGAGAGCTACTGCTCTTTGAGACGTTTGGGTGAAGGGAGAATGTTTGCTACAAGCCAGGAAATGCCAAAGAATACCCAAGGAGGATATGTGGCAGAAGCTATTTTTAACAGGTGAATTTAAGTATATTTTCTCTTTGTTTTTATTTTCTCCCCTTGCTGAATATCTGTTTTAGAACAGAGAGACCCCCAAAATCAATAAGTAACTTAATCATTTTCTAGTTCTGCCACTTGCCTATAAGGTCTTCCCCTCCCCATTTATACTCCATGCTCTTGATCGAGGTGTTCATATTGGATAATATATTGCTAATTTAGCTAAATTGAGAGCCAACGAAATAATGGAGCCTTCTAACTAAAAAACAAATTCCGTCTCCTGCACCTGCACCAAATTCACAATTTGGTGAACAGTATGCTACTTGTGAGTGACAAAAAGTTGAAAGGTGGTGGTGGCTAGACCTAATGCTATTTTATTAAGCCATCTATCTATAGAATTGTTGTTTTCATACTTTAAAAAAATATGTCTATGCTTTCTTTTTTTTCTTTTTTTCTTTTTTTTAGTCAAGTACTTTCTTAAAGAAACAATAGCACCACATTGGCATAGCTGGCCAAACAATAAATGGAAAAGCAAAATGTGCTACATCTTCCATTCTAAGCATTCTCCCTAGTATGTAAACTAGTAACAGAAACCCTGGAGCCATGGTGCATGAGATGGTTTCATCTACACAAACATTGACATTCCAAGTGGTGGAAGGATTCTCAAAGGAGGCCAGGCTTTTTTTTTGTGTGTGTGTGTGTTTGTTTGTTTTTAACAAGATTTTCAATGAAGGATTTTTTCTTAGTATTCCACTGGATTCTTAGGGTGAGTGTGTGTGTATGTGTGTGTGGGGGGGTGGGTGGGGTTGAGAGCTTTTCTTTATTCTAGATGAGTGGATTCTGATGGACATATGTTAACTTTTTCAGTGGAGCCTCCTCATCTTAAGATGTTCAAATAATACCTTATACTATTTGGGGAGGTGGGAACAGAACTTTGACCTAGATATTGAATATTTTCAGTTAAATTGAAAATGAGCCTATAAGTTGAAAGCTCATTCTTACCAATATTTAGATTCCTTTTATAAACATTTTGAAATTTCCCCATTTTAAAAATTTTAAAGCAATATGAATTGAAAGTAAAGCTTATAAACTTTTGAGTTGTAAAATTTTAGGTGCTCCTTTCTATCAATCCTGGGTCATCCTGCTGTAGCATATAGTGATCAACTGACTTTCAGAGTTTTCATCAATTTGTATTCTAGTTTTAATTCATTTAAAAATAAAATAGTGTGTTAGTATAATTAGTGGGTTATTATAATTTATAATTAGTTGATTTATAATCTGTTGGAGAAGATTATGTGTTGAAAAAAGCTAAGAAAGATAATATGGCATTGCATATTTAAGTTTTTTCATTGGGGAATATTTGTGAATAGAATTAATTGAATAAAGTATGTCATAGACACTCTTAGAATTTCCATACCCAACTATTTCAGGAAGCCCATAAATCTGAAGAAGACTGTCTGTAAAATTTTGCTGGGAATAAGTGATTTTAGAAGGTAAACACTGGGGACAAGAAATAAAAATTAGAACTGCCATCTTGGGAGGAGTGGTCCAGCATCTCATTCCATAGAATCCATATGTCTGTAAAACAGGCAGAGGGCGAAAATTATGTATAATTTCGTTTATATCTGTCCATAATGATCAGAATATTGCTCAGCATGCCCGAAGTGCTCAATTCAAATACCTGGACTGAGAGTTAAAATGCTTGTTGACCGAACAGGGGTGCTCCACTAAATAGGGACTTCTTTTTGCATATATTCAGAGATCCAGGAAGTCTTTTTTGTTGTGTAGTTTTTTTCTGGTCTCTGAACCTTGAGGTGACCCAGTGGGAGAAAACTTGAAGATGTCATTTTTGTTTTTCAAATACACTTTCCAAGAATAAAAAGGATAAAATTTGCATGAAACAATCAAGCCTGGGTACTTTTTACCAAAAAATTCTAAGGCAGATAAAAAATATGAATGCTAGATGATTCATTGTTCTAGTAAGAAAATCTCGATCCACAGGTGGGGAACATTTTCTAGGCTACCGTGCACCTTTCCTCACCATTGGATTTTCTTGATATGAATTTTCAGTTGAATGAGTAAGATACATCCACAGAAAGCAGATGTGAGAGAATATTTCTAGTTGTGAAGGAAGTTTTTGCTTCTCAACTACAGCTTTAGTGAAGCATATTTTAACAAAACTTAAAAAATTATATGTATACATAACCAAGCATAAGAGTAAAGTTCATTAAAAGAGATAACTTTGTGACTTTTTATTAGATGTTATTTCAATATTTAAAATCTTGAGCTATTTTTCTTATATTGCCTTATTTTTCTTATATTTTGAAAAGGAAAAAATGCTTTTCAAAATGAAGAGAGTATCATTTACAACATTAAAAGAGATATTACTAGAGAGATAGTAACTGCCTGGAAGAGTTAGTGAGTGCTAAGTAATAGAGTAATTAATTACCTTTTCACCAGTAGAAATCTTTTTTTTTCTCCTTTTTTCTTTTCCTTCCTCTCTTTTCACTTATCTTTATATTCATAAATCCAAATGCAAAATTCAATATCATATTGTAATTCAAATGTTTCTAACTTACTTTGAAAAGTGTTTTAAAAGGGATTGAGCTGTTAGATTTTAACAAGTTAGTTGGACAGTTAGTTGGACAGCTTCACTGACAACAATTGGGATGTCAGGAGAATTTGGTTAATCAGACTCTAGCTTTGCTGTGAATTGGTTATTTATAGAATTCCTTTTATCACAGCAACTTAAGGGCTCTGATCTTACACCTACATAGCAACCCAGTGCAAAAATCTGAAGCTTTATCTTTTTAATCCTCATACCACCCCTTTGAGGTAGGTAGATGACGTATTGCCCCCATTTTGCAGATGAGGAAACTGAGGCACAGAGAGGTGAAGTGACTTTCTCAAGGTCACACAGTGGCAGAGCTGGCAGATGTTTGTTTTTTCAGTTAGAAAAAGAAACCAGGACTGTTAAAATTCCTAGCCGCCTGCTTTTTCCATTCCACGGCTTCCTCTCTGGACTCTCCGATCAAATTTGCATCAGTGGACTTTTGTGTCTGAAGTTCCTTTTGGAAGAGGGGACTTTACCTTCTTTCCCAAATAGTTGGGTTTTTCAGTACTCTTCCCTTTGTGTCATCTTTGGCTCCAGGTTTTGCCTTTTGTTTTGCTTTCACCTTTTACCGTTTTGGCCAGACTCTTTCATATAACAAACTACAAAATAGCACCAATGTACTAAAAAACAGAGTTTTACATACTGTTTGATATATCCTGTATTATTGATATGCTAAATTTACATAGTGCTCTATATGGAAAAAAAATAGGAGAAAGGGTATTAATCAGGTTGCACACTAACTCATCATTCGAAGGAACCATTTAGCGTTTAAGAGACTTTCTATGTTTAAAACATATGCCTAAAAATGATTGGCCTCAAAGTTGCAACTATTTGAATTATTTTTTTAGCATGATGTGGAAAAATAAAGCTTTCTGTCTAAAACAAATGCATCCAAGTTATATTTGGTACAAATGCCACAGATGGAATCTTATGGGTTAAAAATTGGTGTGCTACTTGACTACTTGCTGCTGCTTTTGAGGGGACCAAATTTGGCAAATAGAAAGGTAATGAAGGGGCATGGTAGGGACAGACAAACAAGATTATCAGACACTGTAGAACAAACAGCCTGTGTTGTGTAGAAAGAAGTGCAAATAAGAAAACAGTTCATAAACCACTTAAACAAGGTTGCTGAACGAATGGCTCCAGCAGCCAAGATTCAGAGAGGAATTTAGTGCAACTGGATCTAGACAACACCCATGCATTTGTGGCTCTTGAGAGGCAGGGACTAAGATATATATATATATATATTTTTTTTTCTCTATAGAACATTATTGATAAAGGATCAACAGCAAACTACTAACTCCAGGACCATTTTTTCAAGGTGCAAAGCTTTTAACAATCACTCCTAAAGACAATGTTGGAATGTTTACTTGTGTATTTCATTGGGGAGGAATGCCCATCCTTGAAATGCTGTCAAACTTATTTTTTTTGGTAGGTATTCCAATGTTTAACAGGTAACTGGTGCAGAGTAAAGGATTCTGCGATGCCATGTCATTCTTCACTCCTCAGGAGGGTCTTCCTACATTCTGTAGTTCTTGCTTCCTGCACTCCCTCTACTTGCGTTCTTCAAATGTACTTCCTATAAAAAAAGAAGAAAAAGCAGCATTAACTTGATGAGGTTTTAAGTACCCATCTCTTTCTAAATTGGGTTTCAACTTATCTTATATCTTATCAGTCAAGCTAATAGAGAGCTTGGGTCTTGATTTTTTTTGAGAAGGACATATGTAGATGGACAAGCCTTTAGTTAATACTTTGGCCAAACCTTACTCAGGCTGTTTCTATGTATCCCTGGTGGCGTGGATACCATAGACTGCTTCATAATCACACAAAGATATATTTCTATTCATTTGCCTCTATCACAGATTCACTGAGAGAAAGGGGATGCTGAAAAATCAAGCCTTCTGGCCTATAGATCTTCTCCTAGTAAGAAAAAAATCAATCAAATTCTGGGATCATCTTCTGTTGTTTTATTGCATTTTGTCCTGCTTTAATTTTTGTAAAAAGGAGATATTTCCTTTTCATTTTTTTCTCTGGAAAAAGGCAGAAATTGAGAAGTAGGACATTGGGAAATTTTGTAATCGATTTAGAGTCTGCAAAATCACAGACATATTGAGTTGAGCTCACACCCCAATTCTTACATTTTCTATCTATGTGAACTTGTACAAATGACAGTCTGTTGTGTTTCAGTTTCTTCATTCATAAAATAGAATAATAATAGTACTTACCTTATAGGAATAAAGATTAAAGAATTAATGTATATGAAACCACTTACAATAGGCCTCACACGTCATAAGCACTACATAAGTATTAGCTGCTATTATTATTATTGTTGTTATTATTATTATTTACTCATTTTTCTTATTGTTATGCCATTTTATCAGAAAACAACCATTCCAAGACTAAAAATCCCAGGTTCCTTGCTTTGGTGCTACCATTAACTTATCAACAAGATATGCTATTATTTAAGGAATGTTGAGTTTAGTTTAGAATAGACACCCTGTGAGAGCAGAGACTTGCCTGTTCACTGTTACAGCCCCAGTGTCTAGAACAGTGCCCAGGATATTGCAGGGACCTCTCATGATGTGCAGAACCAAGTCATTATACTTTTCCTATAGTTATCATTTTAACTTTGACTATATCTAAATATCAAAGTATTTAGACAAATAGAGAGATTTGAAATAAAATTGAGGAAATGGCATTCACATACACAAACTTAAGGTATTTCTTTTCTTGATTTTACCTTTAGCTGGAGGGCCCTCTATTGGAGGATTTAATGGACAATTGTTATAGTGTGAGGTTCAAGGAGCCACAGTATCCCTTATCCCTAGACCATGGTTCCATTAAGACCCAAACCAAGTGTTTTCACCATGGTGGCTAGAATCTCCAAACTGTTCCTTCTGGCTAAGGAAATGACCACCAACCCAATCACAACATTGCTAGGAGCTGTGGAAACTTACAGATCACTTAGATGTGAGACTTGGAGAGGGTGAGAGATTTTAATACTAAGACTGGGAAAAATCTATCACCATTCCTTTGAAATAATACCTATTGGCCAAGGGCCATAGGAATTTGGCATTTTTCTTACATATATTTTTCAGCTCTACCTGGAACATTAGAGTTATCACCAAGTTCTTCATGAAAGGTAGCTAGCACTTTATGACTTCATGGTCAATATCCTGTACTCGCTGAGTACAAGGAAGATGGCATCATTGTTTAAAAACACTTATTAAAACATCTAGCTCTGTGGCCACTGCAAAAAAAGCTGGTGGGAAGAAACTGGGCATTTGTATAGAAGACCTTGAAATGCCATCTGTTTAAAATCCTAGTGCTTTTTCCTCAAATGTCATACGACTTTTACCAAGTCCATTTAATGTGAATTTGTTACTGTACAAAATACATATTAAGCCCACTTCACATGTACTTGTTAATGTTAAACTATTGCTAAACTTCTATTCCTAATCTTACATCTTATTATTTTCCCGTAGAAGTTCTTTCTTATAAAAGTTCCCTAGGAAAATAAGAGAAAGACATATAGGGCTTCAGAATAGCATCACTCATGTTCCCAAACTCCTTGAAATATTTCTGTTTAATTCTCAATTGACCCTGCTGATGGTACGTGGCTCATCAAAGCCCCGACGTAGCTATTATTAAGGATACCACCTCTCTACCAAACTACTCATCAAGTTAACTAATAAGTAGAGATATTCACTAATTTGAGTTTAAAATTTTTCTTCTGTTTAAGAGGTATACTAGCTTAAAAAAAGATTTTTAAAGACTCTGGAATGCCCAAACTAAGAAAATGCTCAAGAATGAAACAGGAACAAATTAAAAGAAATTCTCATGAGATATTTAATCTCCAATCTTCCTCTCAAGACAAATTAATTCCAAATTTGTAGAAGAAAACATTCAGGTATCTTCTATGCTTCACTCTTCAAATTAACGAGGGCTGTAGCAAAAAGAACTGGTGTTAGGATGGCCAACCATATGTGAGATTTTATCTTTTGTCCCTAATGGAGAGATTCTTTTTTCTTTTTTCTAAAAGCAGTAAGTATAAAGTGTAAAGTCTGAGCAGAGAGATCCTCTGTTCTGTTTTTTCTGGAACCGTCTCAGCATCACAGCAAAGCCATAGGCTGAAATTCACTTAAGTCAGGCCGACAGTATTGCAAGTAGTATGGTTCCCATGCACATACGCCTGCAGTGGAGGCCATTCAAAACCAGCTGGGATGTCGTCTGGTTTGCATTTGGCTGTCTTCCCAGTCTCTCACATGTGACTTCTTTGTTGCAGACAATGACAGTGACAAAACAAAAGCACTCAGGGACTTGGTTTCGGTTGCATCTGTTGCTTTGCTCATTGTCTTAATTTAATTACGCTGGCCACCCTTGACAATGGGCGGCAAGTGGAGGCACGTTAGAAGCAGCCATCACTGGAGCTGGCATACACGTTCAAGGTGCTTCTTGGAGGGTTATGAAACTGTCCCACATTCAGCCAAGCAAAAACTTTTCACTTCAACAGCTTGTCCAAGACAAACAAACCAGCTGAAACTGTTTCTAGTGTGCAACTAGACAGATTTTTGAAAGGAAAACAGTTGTGAGTAAATACTGTTTCCTATTGACACCAGAAAAGGTATCATTACTTAAGAAAATGTTGGTCCTCCAGCTCACTGGTGTTCATTAAAGAAATTTATCCTTCTGAAGAAAGGGTTAACCAACTCATTAGGGAATAAGTTTGAGAAGGGCCTATTTGTGATATATGAGTAGCCTTCAAAAAGTTCATGGAAAGATATGTACTATCTTTTAATTCCATTTTCCATGAGCTTTTTGAAGTGCCCTCATACATTATTGGACATTGTGTACATACACACATATTTAGGAAGCTAGAAAAGGCCATTCTTTTTTCCTTTTGTCTTTTTTCGTGATTGGTAACGGGATCGCAACCCTCAGTGTCGCGCCTGTACCACAATTGGCAACGGGATCGCAACCCTCGGTGTTGCGCCCACACCGCGCTCAACCAGTGAGCAGACCGGTCTCTAGATGGGATCCGAACCCTCGGTGGGAGCACCGCCACGCTCCCAAGTGCCGCACTCTACAGAGTGCACCACTGGGCCGGCCCGAAAAGGCCATTCTGAGAGGCCATTCACATTCTCCTATTATCTCTTGGCTCTTATCCTAGCTCCAAGCTTTTTTCTGGAAAGTTATCCACAAACATTTTGATTAAGATCACAGAGGGATAATAACAATGGCAGTAATAACAAAATAATAATCTTGCTTAACATTTGCAGAGGCTTTATAGTTTAGAGAATAATCTCACCAAATCCTCACATCCACCTTATGAGGTAGCATTATTTGCATCAGTCCCATTTATAAGCTAAGGCTCACTAGAATTTAGTAATGTGCTTGAAATCACATAGGAACAAACTGATAGACCTAGGACTGAAATAACTGTTCCCATCCCTTGACCATTATTATGTAATAGGGACTACATTATACATATCAACTGCATATATTTTCTTATTTAATCCTCATGTTTCTCTTAGGGATGGGTATTAGTGCCTTGACCATTTTACCTTTAAGGAAAAATGATCTGAAGCTTAGAAAGGGTAAACGACTTGCCTAATTTCTTACAGCGAAGGTGTGACAGTGGAGTTCCTTCTGATTCTGGAGCTCACCAGTTAGCTACTCTGCTATACTGCCTCCCCAAGAGGTAAAACAGTAACTAGTGCCTCAAAGTCCAAATCTCTTTACAGTAGCAATAGTTGATAATGTCATGAGCTGTCCACAACCCCAGATGGTCGTAGATGCTGGTTTAGATGATAAGGCAGTGCCCTGGGAGCAGAATACTCTAAACTAGGAGGGTGGATGCCCTCCTTTACCACAAGTGAGAGCTGGACCCCATTCATATAATTGTTTATAGAGGTCTAGTAGCATGGTATTCAGTTAGCAAAAGCAAAAAGGATGATAATAGGCTCTTTAAATTTCCGAGAGGAAGCAGTGATGTTTTCAATAGACTATGTTTCCATCTCCACCCATTCCAAACAAGTTAAGTATTGTATGACATGAAGTCTAGGAAAAGCCTGGCACCCTATAAAAAATACTGGGAAAATACTGTCCAGCATGGAATATTAGCAGCCTGTTATAGCACATAAAGTACTAACTGAGCATTGACCTCCCCAAAAGAGAAAAACGGGAAAAAAAGAGCAGTGGCTGACTGCAGAGATGGCTCAGATAACAGCTCTTTACCTGTTGAAAAGGAAGTGTTGTAGCTATTTTGCTGGCTTGACCTGGGGATGTGAAACTGTGGAGAATGATTTAGATGTCTCAGTATCAACGTTAATGTCTCTTTACTTCAGGAAATCACAAGTTTGAATTCCAGGAAAGTTAGGTCAGCCTTTCATCTCTGGGAGCCAGGCAGATTGAATGTCGTGCAATCTACTCAGCAATTTGGGATGTGACCTTAAAACCAAAGGACAAAGTGCACATTTCAAGAGACCTGGCTGCCTCTTTAACAAAGAGTGAGAGGTATGTACTTACTGGACATGATGTTAGTCTGCCCAACGTTGTGTTTTTTTTCTGGAAACTACCTGATCCTGCCTGTTAAGTGGTTATGATGGGAATGACCATTTTTCCCCCCAATATGACCCTCTCATTTGGCCATAGTGGATTGGCTCAAGGCAGGTCCCTCCCATTTGCCCATAGCTAAGTGTGGTGGTTATACCAAGGCAAAACCATTCCTGAGAAACATAACTCCTTTATTGGCCAGCATTGGCTCACATATTCCTTGAGGGCCAAACTTTTCTTACACCATGTAGCAGCCTAGGATGTCTCCACCCAACCTTCTTTCCATCTTTCCTTCACATCTTTCTTTCACCCAACCTTCTTTCACATCTTTCCTTGCATAGTGATCTGATGGCTTGCCCAGGCTTCCCCAATCCTCTCCCATTTCCTCACAAACAGGTATTCTCCCTAATAAAATCCTTGCTCATTTAACCCCATCTCATCTTCTGTTTCTCAAAGGACCTGTACTTACACACCTGGTTTGGATCACAGCTCTCCCATGCAGGAGTTGTGTGACCTTTGACAATCATGTAGTGAACAATGTAGTTGTTCTCTCCTCAGTTTCCTCTTCTGTAAAATGAGAGGGTGGGGTAACAACACCTGCCTCATAGTGTTGTTATAATTAAATGTGATAACACTTACACATATACCTGGCATACGATGATCTCTGTAGAGTATGCAAGAGAGCCTACTCTTTCAAGGACACTTGGTTTAGATCCATTTTGTGACCTTGATTGTTAGCAACATCAATCTGTTCTGACTTGTGTGCTGTCAGAGCCCTTTGTTGGAGCCTTGATGTGCTGTAGAGTAAATTCTGTACGCGTTTGTCTTCCCACGAAAAGATAAGTTCCTTGAGGACAGGTAGCATGTTTTCTTCACTTCTGTATCCTCCCCAGACCCAAGCATGGTGCTTTGAGCAAAACAGAAAACCAGGAAGTGCTTGTTAAACTGATTTGACTTTCCTTCAGGAGTGATAGAATAGAGTTCAGGTCAACCGCAAGTATTGCATAGCTACCTATTTCCTGCTATGTTCTGCACAAGGACAAATAGTCCAGAGCTCCCTCCTGTCTCGGGCCTTGCAAATGTCAGATTGTTGATATTTCAACTAAGAGATGCAGGAGAGAATGCATTGCATGGTTAACATGGTGGAGTCACTCTTGGGTTTGGATTCTGATTTGAGCACTTGTTAGAGCAAGACCTTGACAAGACATGTAGCCTTACTCAGCCTGAATTTTCTTTTCTGTACAATAGGGATAATGATAGTACTTATCTTATAGCCTTATGGTGAAGATTAAATGAGGTGATTTAAGATAGCCCTTACCATAGGGCATGTGCCTAATAAACTTTTGTATTCGTTCCATCATAATTCCAAGATTATTCTGACTTAGCAACTTTCTTACTCTTCAAAGGACAACACCTAATTCTATTTTAAATATTTCTGCATGTGATGTAAGAAATCACTACCAAAATGGTTTAAAAGACTGGGGGAAAAAGTGCCTAAGTGTATTTTTCCTTGCTGGCAAGAGGCATTTATTTTGCCTTTAGTAGTCTTGACGGATGTTGTAAGACACTTCAGGGTTCACGTCTGCTTATACTGTTGATTTTATGGGCAGCTTGTTTAGTTAGCTGTTTGTGTTTGTGTTACGTTTTTAAATAAAAGCAAAGCTTAAGCATACTATCTTTCCCAGAGGGAGTTCATTTTGGAAATGCTGAAAGATTCAAGTGTTGTGGCATTAAAAAAGTGAAACACCAGATTCTACCAATTTTACCAATATATGCTAAAGATTCAGCACTTTCAAAAACTGGATTTGATTATTCTTTTTCTCCTTAGCCTCCAAAATGCCATTGTTTCATCTGATGTACAACTTATGGTAGAGTTATTAAACTAGTGTATGCAGTAATTTATACTATAATATCCTTGGGAGGTGTGAGGTCCAGAGTTTTTACCTTTTGGTGTCATTTCAATGCAATAGTTATGAGTTTACAGGGTTAGTAAGAAAGGGTGTTGCCCTCTTCCACTCATTCTCTCTGTGTGTCACAAATCTGGGCAGAACATACAAATGCTGTGTTCTGAATTTTCCTCTTCACTGAATTGAGAGAAATTTTGGAAGTTTGGAAGACTCTCCTGAACTTTTAGGATGAACAAACAAACACTATGACAAGTTAAAGTGATTTGCATCTGTTTGAGGTAGATGAGTCTTCAGCATCTAAACGTAAACATGCAGGATGCCAGCCAGTGGTTTTCCGAGACAGAAAATGGTGCAAGAACAATTCACACATGCATACAGTTTTAAAAAATCAGAATTGCTGCATTGTGCCAAAAGCACATCCACCTCTATTCTAGAGTTCTTTTGAGGAAGGAAACGAGTATCATTATTTATAGAGAGAAAAACCAGAACTTTCAATAGTGACTTAACTCAGTCAATACTGACAAAAGAACAATAATGATGATATGCATTTGTTGATTCATTTATATTTTTCATTTCTTCTAGTCTTCCAGGGTTTCACGAACTATTCAAGCATGCCACACACTTACTTGCCCCAAGACATAAATATTGCGTGTTCCCAAATCTGCAATTGTCCACTGATCAGGAATCTTTACCCAACCCACAATCTGCCATGGTCTTGCTCTTAATCATCTGGAACATTTGTCTTCCCATAATTGTTATCTACAGCTGTGAAAATAGCACATCATATTTTCACAGATGGCAGGGCTTGTTGGTCTTTGATTACTTAACCTCTTGGTGTTGGCTAGACAGAAAGCCCAACGTGAATATTTGTACATTTTACATAGAATTCTGTAAAACCTTTTGTCATGAAATCCAGTTTGGAAGCCTGAGCCATTTGGCCAGTTTGAGTTTGATGTAAAATTTCTTGGTCTTTCACTGGGAACTTTGGAGCTATTTTACCAGACAAGAGTTGCCATCATGCTCAGCTTTTCATAGGTCTTGCTCTTAACATCTCATCTTCTTATGGAAATTCCAACCATGCCAGTCAGAGGATCCAGGGAGGACAGTATAACTCATTGCCGCCTTTTTTCCAGAGAGGACAGTAACACACACCTGATCAAATAAATGTATGTTCCTTTATCTGACCCCATGGGTATGCCAGAGTGAATAGAGGAAGTTAGAGGCTTATGGCTAAGAAGGGGAAAGTAGTAGAAAAGGCATTTGATAGTTTTTGCAAATAATTTCCATCTCTAATAGAAGTAGGGGCAGAGGATGATGGATGGAAGACCAGCTGGATGCATTGAGCACTTGGTTGTGATGGGTCAAGAATGAGACCTGGAAGTTTCTAAAGCTGCAAATTGGTTTATAGAAAATTACTGGGATCTGTGGATGAGAGAGGGATCTACAGAGTTCCTCTCTATAGATCAGATGGGAAGTAGTTGAAGTCCCGGGATCCTTTAGAAGATACAATAGAAAGAAAACCAACTTCTTTCTGTCCCTGCAATAATATTTCCTTTATTTCCTGAATAATATTTAATTTAGGACTAGAACCGGGGCCTTTGAGTAGACAAAGAGATCCTGCAGTTTTTCCTGAATGATGATTAATTTTTACAGAGGAATTTACCTTCACTGAGAGAAAAGCTAGGAAACTTTATAATTCTGGATAAAAATCATTTACCCCAAATCCCCTACTGGGTGCAACAATACTAGAACACAAAGCTAATCAAACATATGCACACACACATGCACATACTCACACACACACACACACACACACACACACACGAAAAAATAATCTAATTACAGATTCTAGACTACCACCAAGGACATTTTGAATTGAAATCGGTTGGATGTGTCTTTAACATTTTTGTTTCTATCATACCTATACTCTTTAAAGAGTTAGTTTCCTGACTGAAGGTTGTTGAAACTATAACCATATTAGTCAACAAAATAAAGATAGGAATTTTCCAAAATGTTTTCTAGCTCCTGTTACTCATCTACCAATAGCCTATTGAAGCTGCAATTTAGTTCCTAGTATGGTGAGAACTTTCTTAGGGGCTCTCTACAAGTATCAGAGGTGGACCTCTAGACCTGTTGTCCCATGTCTTTCATCATTTCCCTGCAGTTCTCAACTTCCATTTCTCTCTTCTGGAGTTTAAACATAAGTTCATATTTCTAAATCATCTCTTTTGGTTGCTGGGTAAAAATGAAGTAACACTAAAGGCATTAAGAAGTACCATTAAAGAAGCATCCCCCTGTGTGGGCATCAAGGAAAAGTTCTTCCAGTTAGGCTCTTGAGGGTGGAAAAGGTGATTTTGATTTTGCAGGTCAGGAGGTTTAAGTGGCTCCTCAAGAATCTTTGCTAGCCTCAGCTGCTCTTTCTTTAAAAGTAGACTTGACTTGCTTAGGTCAAAGGAATCATTAACTGGGCTTTAAGCATTGAGGTGAGCATACGAGGGTACTTAGAGAAGTTCATGGAGAAATAGAATTAAAAGATAATATAAATCTTTCCATGCACTTTTTTTTTTTTTTGTCTTTTTGTCTTTTTTTGTGACCGGCAACGGGATCGCAACCCTCGGCGATGCCCCCGCTCCTTGCTCAGCCAGTGAGCGGCTGGTCTGTATGTGGGATCCGAACCCTCGGTGGGAGCGCCACTCGCTGGTCTGTATGTGGGATCCGAACCCTCGGCGGGAGCGCCACCGCGCTTCCCAAGTGGCGCACTGTAGCAGTGCGCCACCAGGCCGGCCCTTTCCATGCACTTTTTGAGGTAACCTGTACAAGCTGAGGAATTCCACAATGGATATTCCAAACCTCATAAAAGGGGATTATGCTTCATTTAAAACTATTAAGCTTTTCATTGTTACCAAAGACTTCCACTTTGAGACTACCTACTTTGCCCTCAGATTAAAAGTCAACTCCGTGTTATCTAGTAAATATTGCAAAAAGCCCTATTCCTGTCACATAGGCAAGAAAAGAGAATAGACTTCATCTTCCCCCATGGATGTTAATGGACTTGAGAAAATGCAAAATTTATTACCCAAGAAAACATTGTTTCCAGTTAGTGGTTAGTGGGAGGGAGGTGGTCAGGGGATGGAGGGGGAGGGAAAGGGAGTCGTTCTTTGGGAGCTCATTTCTTTGCCTCTTTTTCCACTGTTACATCCTAACAGTACACACATTAGAAGCTGTATGAGGTTTTGTTTGTTTTCAAGAGATGTTTGAAAGAAGATCAAATGCTTGTGAAAGGCACTGGATCGGCAGCCCTAGAAACTGAAGTGTCCCGGAAGCTGTGTGAGCCCGGAAATATCCCACATTTCTATTTATTTTGGCAATTTTACTTAAAGCGAGCAAGAGCTGGAGTTCATGCTACAATTAAATTTTCCCCAGGCACTGTGAAATGAAAACACATATTACATTTGATTTTAACTGGTTAAAAAAAATGGTGGTTTTCTGAAAGTTCATTGTATGACCCTGAAATAAAAGTTAACAGTTCTTCACGTGAGAGAGCTGAGCTACCATTTATGTTGGAATTATGCATAGAACCAGGGGTTCTCTGGATCGGAAAGTCTTAGGTCATCGAGTTTTCTTCTTCTATCGCATGTGTGAAACTCTCCTACCACATCACCAAAACGTGTTGGCAAGTTCGGACTTGAAGTTTTTGGTAACATGAGACTTGCTTCCACTTCAGGATACCAACTTCTTTTTCATATGGCTCCAATTTTCAGAAGTAGATAAACTAATATTAACTAAAGCTTTAATACTGCTTACTACATGCCAGGCATCATTTTAAGCACTGTAATATATACGTATATGTATACATATATTCACACACACAGAGACATACACATTTATATATATATATATATATATA